>NC_054371.1:79542381-79744881 GCF_017654675.1 Xenopus laevis | reverse complement strand
TTTGGTTAACTGTGTATTTGTTTTTTTTCCTTATACTTTAGTTTAGTTTGCATAACTTTTTTCCTACATAGTAAGCTGAATATCTACTATACTGTACTATATTTGGCAGATTATAATGAAATTATTATGGACAGTTGAGTAACCATAAAAATATCTTGGATGACCATATCTTGCCTGCAGGCCTCCAGCTGGACAACTCTGCTCCACAATAAAAGTAAATATGGGACAATAAAACCTAAAAGTACAGGTGTAATTCATAGTGTTTCAATGTTATGGTTTAACCTTGAGGAATAACAGCAGGACATATCATATGGTTAGCCCTATGGATGCAACTCACTGCCTGAAAATCCCAGCAGTACTGAATACACATAATAGTATAGATGTTGGGAAACATATTCCACAGCACAGTACTTTCCCCTGCAGAAAAACAATTCAAAATAATTCCCATTTATAGTGTAAACTAGAGGATCTGGGGTCTCAAAAGCAGCTATTGTCCCCAACTGGAAAACTATGGCTAAATACATAAATGCAAATTTCTTATTTCTGTCAAAAATATAGAAACTAAACTAAACAAAAACTAGAAATGCGGTAAAAACTCAAATTTAAATGTTAATAAATTTGCCAATAATTGAGGGAGTACAGGAAAAACCTCTTTAAAAACTGTAAATCCTGATATACCAAAAGACATTCCCTGTGTCATTTAGGCAGTTACCAAATCAGTGTTTAATGTCCAGTGCAATAAAAATCTGAAAATAAAAACAGTTTTCGTATGCTCCATATTAGCAATACATTGTCATACACAGCAACATACAGTGGTACAGTCTATATTTTGCTGCACACACTCTAATTACTTTACCATTCTGTTTGCATTTAGAACTGTGTTTTTCTATCCTACATATTCCTACTATATATATAACAAAGACTCGAAAGGCAGACGGCACTTCTGAAGATGGGGTTTATTGGAGTTCCTGCTGGAAAAAACCTGACGCGTTTCGGGAGTTATCCCTTAGTCATAGGTTAGCAATTCACTTGTTACAGCTGGATTTTTTATACACTAAGTAATAGTGCCCTCTAGTGGGCTCATAATAAAATTATATCTTTATTTAAATCAATTAAAACCTGAAACAAAGTGAAACAATTAAAATGAGACAGTTAAAAAGGTTTACTTAGAAACAATGTTCATTAATTAATTAAGAACCAAACAAACTGTTGGTGCAGCTCTTGTGGAGAAGGTGATACAGTTATACTACCCCTCGGGATATCATTTATTTACAACGAGGGGGCTGGAGAAAAGATCTACTTAGGTACAATCTATTAAATACGTCCATCCCCAGTAAAATTCTTTAGTTTAATGGGGGTACCTGTACTCATACCTTTAGTACAAATAACTAATGTCGTGTCTGTAATTCAGACCGTTCGGGATTCTTGTATCTAATTTGAGGATCCAAAAAGCCTCTCTGAGGTTTAGTCTGTGGATAATATCACCACCTCTAATAGAAACCCGTACCTTTTCAATAACTTTCACCTTTAGGTCTTTTAGACCGTTGGGTGAGCATGTTTTAAAATGCCTGCCAACCGGGGTGTTCTCCTCTCTATTGGTAATACTTCTAATGTGTTCCCTTGTCCTTTCCTTCAGCATGCGGGATGTGCGGCCCACATACTGTTTGTTACAGTGACTGCACTCGAGTAAGTATATAACATTCCTAGTGTTGCAATTATAAAAGCCAGTATTTTTAAAGACTTGCCCTGATACATTAGATTTAAACTCCGGCCCAGTGGAAATCACCTGGCATGTCTTGCAGGTATTCGCCCCACATTTGTATGTGCCCTTTACTTTTAACCAGTTGTCTGCCACATTAGATGGAACCGATGAGACTAAACTCGGTGCCAACATACTCCCTAAAGTAGGGGCTTTTTTTGGGACACATTTGACCTCGGTTTGGGCCAAGATATCCGACATTTTTGGATCACTATTTAGTATAGGTAAATATTTTTTGATAATCCTGCAGATATGGCCATACTCTTCGCTGTATTCAGTGACAAAAAACACTTTTTGTTTATCAGGCCCAGATTGGTCTACACAATCCTGGGTTAACCTTCTTAATTCTTTTTTCTCTTTCCCCAGTACAGGTGCTGTTTTGGATTTCAGGATTGTGTAGACCAATCTGGGCCTGATAAACAAAAAGTGTTTTTTGTCACTGAATACAGCGAAGAGTATGGCCATATCTGCAGGATTATCAAAAAATATTTACCTATACTAAATAGTGATCCAAAAATGTCGGATATCTTGGCCCAAACCGAGGTCAAATGTGTCCCAAAAAAAGCCCCTACTTTAGGGAGTATGTTGGCACCGAGTTTAGTCTCATCGGTTCCATCTAATGTGGCAGACAACTGGTTAAAAGTAAAGGGCACATACAAATGTGGGGCGAATACCTGCAAGACATGCCAGGTGATTTCCACTGGGCCGGAGTTTAAATCTAATGTATCAGGGCAAGTCTTTAAAAATACTGGCTTTTATAATTGCAACACTAGGAATGTTATATACTTACTCGAGTGCAGTCACTGTAACAAACAGTATGTTGGCCGCACATCCCGCATGCTGAAGGAAAGGACAAGGGAACACATTAGAAGTATTACCAATAGAGAGGAGAACACCCCGGTTGGCAGGCATTTTAAAACATGCTCACCCAACGGTCTAAAAGACCTAAAGGTGAAAGTTATTGAAAAGGTACGGGTTTCTATTAGAGGTGGTGATATTATCCACAGACTAAACCTCAGAGAGGCTTTTTGGATCCTCAAATTAGATACAAGAATCCCGAACGGTCTGAATTACAGACACGACATTAGTTATTTGTACTAAAGGTATGAGTACAGGTACCCCCATTAAACTAAAGAATTTTACTGGGGATGGACGTATTTAATAGATTGTACCTAAGTAGATCTTTTCTCCAGCCCCTTCGTTGTAAATAAATGATATCCCGAGGGGTAGTATAACTGTATCACCTTCTCCACAAGAGCTGCACCAACAGTTTGTTTGGTTCTTAATTAATTAATGAACATTGTTTCTAAGTAAACCTTTTTAACTGTCTCATTTTAATTGTTTCACTTTGTTTCAGGTTTTAATTGATTTAAATAAAGATATAATTTTATTATGAGCCCACTAGAGGGCACTATTACTTAGTGTATAAAAAATCCAGCTGTAACAAGTGAATTGCTAACCTATGACTAAGGGATAACTCCCGAAACGCGTCAGGTTATATCCAGCAGGAACTCCAATAAACCCCATCTTCAGAAGTGCCGTCTGCCTTTCGAGTCTTTGTTGTACCTACAGTGGGGACACTGTTTTTGACTGTGCACCTGAATTGAGGGGAGAGCGGTGAGCTAGTGCGGTCCTTATTTGCTTTTCTATCTACTACTATATATATATATATATATAAATATATATATCAGTATATTGTTATTGTGGAGCCGAGTCTGGTATGACCATGTGGGAATGATGATGTATGTTGTTACCAAGAACAAGAGAAAAAAATCTCCCTTGTGGTATTTGTAACACTTTAACTTTTGGACAAATAAACATTTACATTTTATACTGATCCCCTGTCCTGGCTGAGCATCAATTCTCACATCCAACCACATACTTCCTAACATTTGAAATTGACAAACTAGGGATAGGCCATGTTCAGAACACCCTAAGCCCTGCCCATTTTTGTGTGAATCCCTGCCCACTTTTGGGACTGAACATCGGAACTGTTGGGTGGAGTGATCCTCTGCTGGCCCCTGCATCTTTGGCACACTATTCATTTTAAGGATACTAGTTGGTCCACAAGTTCAATTCTGTCTCTGCAGAGTTGGCTAAAGATCATTCTTCAAGTAAGCTGCTGGGTTGTAACCTGCTGGGTCATCTATGTCTTTTCTTCTGTTTGTATTCCCTGGCCCAAACCCTCAGTTCAGCTGTGGATAATCTGTGATGAATCATAAGCCCTTCTACTGTGATCAAGCTCCTTTTCCTGAGTCCCTAGTATCTTGTATTCCTGCATCCTGAATTCCTGTGTCTTGAAGTCCTTGACTAGCAGAATCGTATGAGTCCATTCCTTCCCTGCCCTTGCTCCCCCCATTATCTGACTCCTCAGTTTTGACCCCTGGCCTGTAATTGGATTTCTGCCTTGTCTCCCACCCACCCCTAACTCAGTTTACTTGCAGCCTGCCTTAACCAATTGCCTGAAACTGGACTTTGTTTTTTGTCTGTTCCTTTACATTTCTGCAGAGGTCTGTATGCTTTTTAGTTTTAAAGGGGACCTGTTCCAATTTTACCACATTAGTCAAGCAAAATAAACTTTAACTACATTATATAAATTATTTTAACCTAGTTTCCTTCAGTCTGGGAATTCATAATTATAGCAAGCAGGCAGGAGCCATTTTGCGGACACTGTTATTAAGGCAAGCCTTGCATCATTTCAAAATCTTGTTTGTGCACCAGAATGGAGGACCTGATGTCCATACCCATGCACTGGTTACACAATTAAATGGTAAAGAGAGAGGGGGAACTTGTGGAGAGCAGTGACATCTAGTAAGTGCTCAATGGAAAGTGAAAGTAATTGCCTGCTCCACCTCTATGCCTAAGGCATAGAGGAAGGGCAAGCAATATTTGATTGACAGCTGAGATTTTGAAATGAGTTGACAACCGCTATGAATGCTTTATTATAAAAGAGAATTTGGATTTTGAGAAGGACTTTTATTAAACAGATTTTTATGTCTGGGTGACAGGACCACTTTAATTATTAAACCTGTGTTCTAAAGCAGTTTGTGTCAAGCCTCTGCCATGTTGGAAAGTAGGGATGAGTGAAATAATTTTACACTTTTGGGAAAATCAGTGAATATTTAAGGAATCTGATTATCTGAATTAGCTGATTGCAAAGAGTGCCTTACTGCAACACATATTGGTATTTACTGTAGTATACACAAAAATGCTGATACTCACATAACAAGGAGACACAGTGCCTGGGTGCTGTTCAGCAGAAAAAGTCTCCAATCTCCAAATTAAACTGCATTTTCAGGGCTTACAGATGCTTTAAAAAATATTGAACAATCCAATGTTTCAGCAGTGTCCACTTGAACATGGGTCAATCCAAAACATTGGATTGCAAACTAAACTTTATAAAACATTTGTAAGCCCAGGAGTGTGGTTTATTTTGGAAATTATTAACTGTAATAATATGTGTGGGATCATTTTTTTTTGCTCTAAAGACAGTAAACCAAATATCCAAATATGCCAATGAAACAATACCCTTAGTAGGGAGATTACCATGGAAAATGTTAAAGTGCTTGTAGATCATCGCATTGCATTGCTAATAATTGTGTTTTCTGGCTTCAAAGCAGGAAAAAATCCCAGGACTCGGTTTAGTTTGAAATTCTGGCACCAGTCCCTTAGAATAGTTCTTTATGAAAGCTACATGATCCATTATGCATTACAAAAAGAAGTTTTTGACAGTTCTTATTACAGCACTTGCAAGACTGCAATAAAATCTGCCAGTAGTAAACGCAAAGGATAAATACTCACAGAATCTCCTCTTCAGGAAATTAGCATACGTTATATTTATTATTGAGCTATGTGACAAATGCATGAATATTTTCAGTTTTACAAAACCTATTAGGAAACTGTAAATACATGTAAACAAATATCTCTAGTTTATACTTACTGATCTATGTCATATTCACCAGGCCCAGGAACTTCTGGCCACTGATATTCCAGCCTTTTGCCAGTGTAGTTTCCAAAGTGTGAACCTTTATATTTTAAAGTCGCATATGCCTCATTCTGCCGAACACAAGGAAGAATTACGGATTATTCAGCGAGAGAAACATCTTACAATTTTACATATTTATGCAATATCTTCCATTCTGGAAATGATACATTCTACATAACAAGTCTGCCCGGGTCAGTGGGAAAAACATTTTTATGCCTTAGCCACAAGAAGAATGATGTCCGTTAGAGACCCATTAACTTGAGTTAAATACCACTGCAGTGCTAAAGGATTTTTCTCTTGCTCATTAGTGCTACAGATTAATGCACAGATGTACAGCTGGAGAGATGATTTGAGAACAAAATGGCAGGCTTCTTTTCTTTGTTTGTCTTGCTTCCCTCTCTTGCATCAAATGTCATTTTTTCTTTTCCATGTGACCAGGCATCATCAGTGTACCCACAGCATATTACTGTATATACCAAACTATTACTATTAATTTCAAGTTAAAGAAATGGAACTGAGTTGTTTTCCAAGTGGAAAGGCTTGTCATTTAGAACCATATGGGACCTGTTATCCAGAATGCTTGGGACCTGGGGTTTTCCGGATAATGGATCTTTCCAAAATTTGGATCTTTATACCGTAAGTCTATTTAAAAATAATTTAAATATTAAACAAAATCAATAGGATTGGTTTTGCTGCCAATAATGATGCATTTTATCATAGTTGGGATCAAGATCAAGGTACTATTTTATATTACAGAGCAAAAGGGATATCATTTTAAAAAATGATTGGGAGACGGCCTTCTCATAATTTAGAGCTTTCTGGATAAGGGATCTCATACCTGTACAATATTTTATATAAATATGCATTCAATGCCAAATGGGTCATAACATTCAAGTTAGTAGTTTGGTCACCAAATTACTAAAAATCAGCAGCAAATTTTGCGCTTCAGTAGACTTTCTGACTCAGTGGTACCTCACTCCCAGTCAGTTACTGCCACCACCATGAAACCTTAGAAATGCTTTCATTTACTTTTCAAATTATTATTTATTCATTGCTTAATTGTCTACGACATATGCAATTGATAAAAGTATTTTATCTTTATAATGCACCGATTTATGAAGACTCTGAGAAGGGGGTTACTTATTAAAGGTCACGTTTAATTAGAATTCTTTCACTAAAAACTCAAATATTTAGGTTAAAAACATTATCTAATTATTTTAAGTAGCTTATTGCAAAGAGTGCCTTACTGCAACACATATTGGTATTTACTGTAATATACATAAAAAATGCCGATACTCACAAGGAGGCACAACGCCTGGGTGCTGTTCAGCAGAAAAAGCCTCCAATTTCCAAATGAAACTGCATTTGCAGTTCTTACAGATGCTTTAAAAATGTATTGAACAATCCAATGTTTCAGCAGTATCCCCATGAAAATGGGTCAAGCCAAAACATTGGATTGCACAGTGAATCTTATAAATTATTTGTAAACCAAGGAGTGTGGTTTATTTTGGAAATTATTAACTGTAATAATATGTGTGGGATCATTCTTTTTGCTCTAAAGCAAACCAAATATCCAAAGGTTCCAATGAAACAATACCCTTAGCAGGGAGATTATCATGGAAAATGTTAAAGCGCTTGTAGATCATTGCATTGCATGGCTAATAATTGTGTTTTCTGGCTTCAAAGCAGGAAACAATCCCAGGACTCGGTTTAGTTTGAAATTCTGGCACCAGTCCCTTAGAGTAGTTCTTTATGAAAGCTACATGATCCATTATGCATTACAAAAAGACTGTTTTTGACAGTTCTTATTACAGCACTTATGTGCAAGACTGCAATAAAATCTGCCAGTAGTAAACTCAAAGGATAAATACTCATAGAATCTCCTCTTCAGGAAATTAGCATACATTATATTTAAAGAACTGGAACTGATCTGTTTTCCAGGTGGAATGGCTTGTCATTTAGAAGTGCATGTACTGTATGGGACCTGTTATACAGAATGCTTGGGACCTGGGGTTTTCTGCATAATGTATCTTTCCAAAATGTGGATCTTTATAGCTTAAGTATATTTAAAAATGTAAATATGAAATAAACCCAATAGGATTGGTTTTGCTGACAATAATGATGCATTTTATCATAGTTGGGATCAAGAGCAAGATACTGTTTTATATTAGAGAGCAAAAAGCAAAAAAAAATTAAAAATGATTGAGAAATGGCCTTCCCGTAATTCAGATGTTTCTGGATAATGGATCCCATAACTGTACTTTATACAAATATGCATTCAATGCCTAATGGATCAAAACATTCAAGTAAGTCATTTGGACACCAAATTACTATAATTCAAATTTTGCACATCAGTAGACTTTCTGACTGATACCTCACTCCCAAAGTCAGTTACTGCCACCACCATGAAACCTTATAAATGCGTCCATTTACTTTTCAAATTATTTATCCATTCCTTAATTATCTATGACATGTGCAAATTATAAAAATATTTTATCTATATAATGCACCAATCTGCGAACACTCTGATTGCACAATGAGGGGGTTATTTATTAAAGGTCAAGTTGAGTTTTCTTGAGAAATTCTAGTTTTTTAAGGGTAGTTTCACTAAGAAAACTCAAATTTCTCTAAATTTATTATGCCCCGAAGCTGCTAAAAGCCGGGATCCGAAAATAGTCCTGCTAAAACCTGTCACGGTCATGTAAAAGTCAGTGGCAGAGGTCCGTTTAACTGACTGAATGGGTTAACGGGTGTTTAACACTTGTTTCTGCTCGAAAACTCAATATATTCGATGCATTCGATGTTTTTTATCCTATAAACGCAATAGATTTGACGTATTTGAGTTTTTTCCCTGATTGCATTCAATCAAGTTTTTTACATTCAGGTTTTTTCATAAATAAGGAAACATTCAAGTTGTGAGTTAGTCAAGGTAGAAAAAAATCTCACAAACTCAACCTTTAATAAATAATACCCTAATTCTAGTTATATGAACAGAAAATCCATTTCCTACTAGGTCTTGGAATGGAAAAGCCTGTTGTATCATTAAAGTCATATATTATATGCTAAAATCAGAGCATTAAAATAATATAAATTGACTGGTACTTAACTCATGAACCTACGTTATAAACATTACTAAGGTGGGGGAAAAAAATCACTTTTGTAACTGAATTAAAAAGGCTTTTAAAAATTCTGACGTAGACAGAAGAACAAATTGACGCGCTATTAATAACTCTAAATTATTGCACGCTTTGTACCAAGAAGTGTTGACAATATCTATATCAAGGTCACTGTCAACTTGGTAAGTCATTACCAAATAAAAAATGGTTTAACTGAAGCAAACTCAGCATGGAGCTGCATTATTTTAAGTGAACATTGTAATATGACTCAGAGAAGAATTACTAATTGCCACTCCTGGTGACAATGAAATGGATGATGAGGTGCTTTGCAACTTTTTTTCCACTGACTCTTCACAATTAAATATGGAAATACATGCAGTAAAAAAAAGTCTTGAAGTGCATTCATTCAGGCATTAATGGACTGCTTCCCACTACGACCGCACACAGGAAGTTCAAAGCAGTAGTTGCTCGTATATCAGTGTCAATAGGCTAGCAGCATTCCAACACTTTATTTCAGGTCTGAAAAAACTGCAATGATTGCTGTGCAAATAGGGATTTACCCAAAAGCAAAAAAAATGTATTACCTATGATGTAAGCCTTCAAATTTATACTTTTAGGATGAATTTTTGTAACCAATTGAAATTTTTGCGGCATACAGCATTTAATTAGTTTTGAAGAAAACATATATGGGGCAAATTCACTAACCTCCGGAAATTCGCCAGCGACGGCTTCACTCACATCGCCACACTTTGCCAGACGAAAATTCGCCAGAACAACGCTAATTCACTACAATACGAGGTTGCATCCAGGGTGCCGAACAATGGCGAAGTTTCACTAGCGTTAATTCGGCAAGCAAAGTGAAGTTGCGCTAGCGTTGGCTAATTTGCATACGGCAGGAAGTTAAATTTCAATGGACGTATATATAAATTACACTACACAAGCCCAGGGAAACTTAATAAAAGAAAATAGAGTTGTTATATTGCCCTACACATGTGCCATGTGTATAGTTTATGTGCCATATGTAAGGAAATGTAGGGGGGGAAGTCAGGTACCCTAAAAAAATGTACGATCTTTTGCAGCCTATGACCCTGAAAAACTGAAAAGTCTGCAGCGTTTTTTGGGACTTAGAAAAATGTACACATTTTTTTTGAGGAACTCCTATCTACTCTATTGCACTTTGCCTGGTCTTAGGTGGCGAAGGCAAGTCTGGCACAAGAGGTAACGTTCATTAAAGTCTGCATCTTAGTGAATTTGCGTAGTTATGTCCATTCACGAGAGCGAAAGTTCATCTGGTGTTAGAGTGCGAAGTAGCGCTAGCGAATTTATGCCAGCGCCCGTTAGTAAATCGGCAAAGTCCTGAAATGACGTCACGCTGGCAAATTACACAGCAGTTACAAAATCACTAGTGGAACCTAGAAGAATGTCCCACCACTGACCACTTTCCATGAACAATGTTTTCTACTCCTGCTTTCTATTCAGCACTTCACAATTAAGGAAACGTCCCACGTCAGTCTTTCCAATACAAAAATGTTTTATTGGATGCAACTTCAAACTCAGGCACAATTATGTTGGAACTCTGGGAGAGACAATTCATTATCGGGAAAAAACGTAGCAATAAGAATGTGGATATTGCACTTCGGACACGGAGCAAGTTAGGAGATGCATATTTTATTGTTAAGATTCTCCACTGTGCCCATTCCCCATCATATGTTCCTCTTCATACATTTCAACAAAATATGTTAATGACTATTCACTCATAGAATAATAGCATAGAATAATAGCACGTAAATACCATACAGTGGGGAGGGGGGTTAGCCTGCAGGGTCTGCTGTATGGTAGTCTCCCCTACCATAACTCTCCTGTAAATTAAATTCACAGTGCACAAGCGGCTGAGTGGGCAGAAGCGGTTGGGGATTTAGCCTACAGAATGCATGCCAGGCCCCCGGCAGATTTTTTACGGGGGCTGGGGGACCTATATGCCACTGTAGAATAGCATAACATTTAGTAATTATATTTTTTACGTGCACATATTTCCATTGTTTCTTTAAAAAAGTGCAATGTCCCTAATAGCCCGAGATAGCATAGTTATCAGTTATCATTCTTCTTATCATTATTATTATTGTTGTTATTAAAATGTATTATAATGTGCCAACATATTCCATAGCACTGTACAGTAAATGGATGTATACATATAACATATAGATTACATACAAAAACAACAACTAAAAATGCATACGTATTCATACATCGGGACCCTGCCCTAAAGAGCTTACATAATATTGAGGGCAAAGCTTTGAATTGATACAAAGGCTGACAGGTGACAACTGCACTTTGGCAACAACTTCAGAACCACACATTACAGCTCCATGATGAAAGCTGATGTGCTTTCCCAAGCTCCGTTAATGTTGTTATTATATTGCATTGTAGAATTTAGCATTTCGGTTTTCATTCAACAATGCTAAACATCACTAATGTCCCAAGGGAAAGTGAGCATTCAAGCATAATTGTAATGAATTGAGAAAACCTGCACTTGAAATGTTAATGTATCAAAGTAGTCTACAAGAATAGCAGTAGAGCCCACTTCAAAGCGATCCCCTGATTACCTTCCTCCAAAAGCCAGATAGATGAATGTGTGTAACAAACACTATACTATGTTCCATGTGGAATTCATTTCAAAGAGTGAAGTCACCAAATAAAAGCTACACTATGGAGTGCACCTGTTGAAATAACACATCTATTATTAAGAAGTGAAAATACTGTGTGCGTACATTTAAGATCACAAGACCAGAGTTTCAAAGATGTTGGATCCAAAAAGATAAAAACACTTCTGAAAAAAAAAAAAAAAAAGTAAATAATATATAGCATGTTTTTCTTTGTTTTTGGTTATATGAACTTCTAGTCGGTTTGATAATGATATCAAGTTATCAATTATTAGCAAACCTCAAGTGACTGACCAGAATACACTAGTTCTATTCAAATCCTTCGTGGTGGCAGAAGAATCCTGAGATGAGAATTAATATATGTTAAGCAATAACACTGCAATTTATCTTTCAGTGCATTCTGAAAAATATGCAGAGCTTCATTGTTTTCATGGCAGGCTTTTTGCTGGTCAATAAAATGCCAACTTCTAGACTAAACCTTGAGCGAAGGTCCTATAGGTCAGTTAAAGGAGACAAGCAAAGCGATTACCAATCAATAACTACTAGACCATTCATTTCATCACCTGTTTGTCCACATTGCCAATGAAAAGGACTAAAGCACTATAACATGCATTATGCAAGATTTTATAGAGTCATTTAAAAGAAATATAGTTCACTGCATATTTTTTCTTAAAAGCATTCAAACCTTTTTCAAGTACAGGATACTCAACGAAAACATAAATTTAGAGTATATTCCATTTTCCTAATTATACATAAAGGAGGCTTGGTTCTGTATGTAGCCTGAAAGATAAACAGTTTGACATTTCCTTATGTGGCTTCCAATTGTATGCAATTATGCAGGCACAAAAAAGAAAATGCAGGCACAAAGCATAAAGGAAATGTGTACTGTAGACATGGTCAATCTGCAGTTTGAATAGGGTTGCCTTGTGCACTAAAGAACTGCACACTGTGCCTTGCACATCTGTTACCAGTAATAGCAGCAATGAAAATACTGACATTAGGGGTAAAATTAAAATTCGAATTTGAATTTTGAGATTTATCATACTATGGCCCTTTAAGAACTTGAATTTGACTGTTTGCCACCTAAAACCTGCTGAATTACTGTATAAGTCAATGGGAGAGGTCCAGGGATCAATTTGGTGGTGTTCGTAGCCTTCCTGACATTCAATTTTTTTTTTTAGAGAAAAAAACTAGAATCGAGTTTTTTAAATTCAAATCAAGTTTTTAGCATTCATTCATTCGAAGTTGATTAGAGTTTTTGGGTCGTTTAAATTCGTTCAACTTTAAAATAAAATCAAAGCTATTAATACATTTCGACTAGGCAAATTTCAAATTTATGGGCGTTTAGGGGAGTTTAAAAAAAACTCACATGAATTTGAAATTCAACCCTTGATAAATGTGCCTCTAAGTCTACTAGAACATTTTTAAATATTAAATAAACCCAATAGGCTGGTTTTGATACCCATAAGGATTATTTATATAAAGAGTATCTAGTATAGGTGAATCTAAAAACAACTAGACTTGCTGAGTAATCATTGAAGATGTTTCACTACTCATCCGAGCAGCTTCTTCAGTCATATATAAAGAGTAAAACTAAATGAACAAATAAAAAGTAAATAAAGCCCACAAGTGAAAATAGTTCATTTTGGTGTGCACCCAATGTCTGCATCTTTGCTTGCTGAGATACAGAAGGACACCTTACTGGTTGGGCACATCCACAGATCAGCACATATAATATTAATTGTGTTATTGAATTAAAGGGATTATGCAATGCAGTGATGTTTTCACTGCATGAAGTTCTTAGTGGACAATACTAGATCAAAATATCTATCCATACAACACACTGATATTTACAGTCATCAGATACAAGCTAGGTTTCTCCTGTAGACGGAAAACAAACCAAAAGTTAGCATGGTGAAAAAACATAATCTATTGTAAGTGCAGCAACCCCAGCATTTATTGCCAGCTGACAGCTGGCATGCAAATGTTTGGAGATTTCAACTTAAGGGTCACATTTGATACTTTTTGTGATGTTTTTCAAAAATATTTTTTGCCAATGTGTAGCTATATATGTGCCATATGAAAATGGCATATGTAAAAGTGCCAATCCAGTGTCCAGCTATTCTACCCATATTTTCCATAAAACAGGATTCCAGTAAAGATAAATTGACAGTTTTAAACACAATGTTTTTCTCATTGTTTTCCTTTTATAACAAATTGTCATTTATTTCTGCATCAGAATACATAGTAAATATGCAGTTTGGCAACTGTAAGACTCCAGAATTTTAAAAGTATGCATTTTTGTATGCAGCTAGACAGCTTTATCACAGTCTGGAAAAATCACAAATGCACTAACAAAAATAAATTGCTTTGAACTCAGATGCTCAAATAAACGGCAAATAGACATATTTCATTTTGGTGCACTCAGCAAACGCATGAAGATTCAGTATGAGAAAAGTGGAAATAAGTTGAAGGCTAAAGTCTTAGACAGCTATTTCTCCATGTTCCAAGTCACTGAACTGAGAGTTTATTTTAAGCAGCAGCAATTCAGGAAATAATTAGGTACGTTTCGGTCTGTCATGCATACAAAGTACTATATTTAAATCTCATAATTCATAGTATTTTTTTTTATTTACTATCCACCAGGGGTATATTAGCAAATCTTTGAAAAAAACAGTAAATAAATAGCATTGATTATCCTGGATTTTATGGGGCAAATTCCCTAAGCGTCGAAAATTCGACATCGACGGCTTCGCAGCCATCGCAACACTTTGCTAGGCGTAAATTCACTAGGACAACGCCAATTCCCTAAAGTACGAAGTTGCGCCCAGGGCGCCAAACGCTAGCGAATTTTTGCTAGCGTTACTTCAGCTATAAAAGCGAAGGTGCGCTAGCGTTGCCTAATTTGCATACAACGGGAAATGATAAAGTTACATGGACGTATATGTTTCAGCAAATACATTACATTACACAAGTCCAGAGAACCTTAATAAATAAAATAGAGTTGTTATAATGCCCTACACATGAGCCCAGTGTATAGTTTATGTTCCATATGTTAGAAAATGTAGGGGGGAACCTGGTTACCCAAAAAAAATTTAACGGACCTTTGCAGACTATCACTCTGAAAAAAGGAAAATACACCAGCGTTTTTTGGAACTAAAAGTTTTGCACTAAAAATTTAAGTCCTATGCACTCCATTGCACTTTGCCTGGTCTGAGCTGGCAAAGGCAAGTCTGGCGAATGAGGCAACGTTCAGTAAAATCTGCATCTTAGTGAATTTGAGGAGTTACGTCTGTTCGCCAGAGCAAAAATTCATCTGGCGTTAGAGTGCAAAGCAACACTAGCGTCTATCTCCTTTGCTAGCGAATTGACACCTGCGCCCGTTAGGGAATCGCTAGTGAAGTTCCGAAATGACGTCACGCTGGCGAATTTTCACTAGCGTGTCACTTCGCCTTTAGGGAATCTGCCCCTATGTCTTCTAGAATATAAAAATCTGATACCCTGCTTTATTTCCAATTTTTGTTTAGAAAAATGTTCTCTAATGATATTTGAGGTTTATTTTTCATTTATTTTTCTTTGATACATTGTAAAGTACAAGGACTTTCTGGGTGCAACAATCCTTAGTGTATTTAGTGAGCCTGCCATATTGTTTCTTCCAGACGATGCACAGACTACCGTAAAAGGCACAGGGCCATTTATTATGACCACTATATATGTACTGTATATATTCTGTACATTACAAGAAAATTGTTCCACCCACTTGTAGGAGCTCTCTGCGAATTTCTGGTTTGAAATCTGTAAACTCTGCTCTTAAAGTTACCAGGAGCGGCAGACATTCCTCAGACTGTAATGTTCTGAGAAATGAACTTAAAGCCTTTCTTAAACTGCAGTCTACCCATAGAATTAATGTATTCTTTATTAAAATTTAATATATACAGTACTATGGTCTGTTCGGTTGTGTGAATCTTAAGAGGCACTTTTCTTTTTAGCACCACCTAAGATCTTGCTGAATGCTTGGAGAGATGCGGAGGTCCTGGACATACGTCAGGCTTGTCCTGACTATTACACACATCACTTGAGATATGTTTGCATTCAACAGCTCCTGCCAAATACACAATACCGGTGTAGCTGAATTACATAGTTAGTTAGTTAGTTAGTTAGTTACATAGTTAAATTGGGTTGAAAAAAGACAAAGTCCATCAAGTTCAACCCCTCCAAATGAAAACCCAGCATCCATACACATACCCCTCCCTACTTTTAATTAAATTCTACATACCCATACCTATACTAACTAAAGAGCATGGTATCACAATAGCCTTTGATATTATGTCTGTCCAAAAAATCCTCCAAGACATTCTTAAAGGCATTAACTGAATCAGCCATCACAGCATCACCCGGCAGTGCATTCCACAACCTCACTGTCCTGACTGTGAAGAACCCCCTACGTTGCTTCAAATGAAAGTTCTTTTCTTCTAGTCTAAAGGGGAGGCCTCTGCTACGGTGATCCACTTTATGGGTAAAAAGATCCCCTGCTATTTGTCTATAATGTCCTCTAATGTACTTGTAAAGTGTAAATTGATTGTGATATTTTAGCAAGATTTTAGCAATGCCTATTTTGGTTTTCCACAACCCATCCTGGTTTTCAAGCTTAGTGGTAAAAAAAGAAAAGGAACAACAAATAAGCGCTCATTCTTTTTCTTTCTTTACTAAGCATCTGTAGGTCCACACAGAACAGGAGCCCATAGTACATGTTCAGAACAGAGAGTAAATTGTATACATGCCGTTGTTATCTGATCATTTGGCCCTAGGGCCAGCAATCAGATTAATGCCCAATATTGTCCAGCTTTTAGGTTGGCATATCAGGGAAAGATCCACTCTTTTGGGGACCTCACCAAACGAACAGATCTTATAATGTATGGCTACCTTAAGCCTCACAAAATTTTAAATATTCTCTGCCTAAGAACACAAAACATATTAGATATCTAATTTCATATAAGCAATGTTTTATAAATGAGAATGAACAATTTCAAATTTACAAATAGCTGTCTAGGGAACCATCAGCTGGACAGCACAACTTTATTTAAAAATGTTCCATCTCCATCTATTCCGATTTCACACACATGAAAACACACTGGTGATAAATGAATGAAGACAATTTAAGGTGTTTGAAAAGCAAAGTATATGTGGATTAGTATATGTTATAACCTGCTTGGAGTTGAACCAGGGACCTGATCCTGTGCTGTCTGCTTTACCGCTGCTCTATGTGAGCAGACAGCTAAGGCCCTGGTTAACTCCTATGGCTGTGCCTGGTAACTGCAAGTAAGCGTGGCTTGTCTCACCTGTTACCACTCTGGCCACAGGTGATCGGTGTAGGCCATTAGGCTGCCTATAAAACACCCTGCTCTGCACTGACTCATTGTCCAAATTAGGTCTAGTTCCTGGGTGTGAGTCTTGTCTGATTTTCTGTTTCTTACCTTTGCCTGTTTTTGACCTTGCTGTATTGCTGCCTGAATTGACTCCTGCCTGTTTGACCACTCTTCTGGATCCTGACTTTGTACTGATTTACTGTTTGGTATTGACCTCAGCCTGTTAATCCTGACTATGTTTCTTGTTCCTGATTCTGTGCTGCACTGTCTGGTTGGTACTGTCCTAGTCTGTTCCACGACTACACTCTGTTCCCCGTTCCTCCTGTATATGTTATAGTTCCCTTGCCTGCCCAGAACTTCCCCCTTGGTCCTCACTTTAAAGGGGAACTAAAGTCGAAAATAGAATAATGCTAGAAATGCTGTATGTTGTATACTAAACATAAACATAAATATGAACTTACTGCACCAGAAGTCTAATAAAACAAATGATTTATGCTTTCAAAGTTGACCATAGGGGTCATCATCTTGTAATTATGTTAAAGAGATACTGACACCAGAAATTTAACTCTTTTTTACATCTGTCATAATATTGCCTTTAAAAGCTACTTCTAACTTTAACATAAAGTATTTGCACAATGCTTTTACATTACCTGTCTTATGCCCCATGTTCCTGTATGAGGGGGCTGCCATATTTGTGCAGCAGGAGTCCGTAAGCATTAGAAACTTTAACTGACAGGCTGAGATGGGACAGTCAGTTTGGCAAAACAGTCAGATTTAGAAACTTCAACTAACAATACCTTAGATAAACAAACCTCTCAGCAAAAAATTATCAACATGACCTATAGGTAACTTTTAATGTACATTCATATTTTAAAAAGTTGTTTTTTAGGGGTCCATTCATTAAGTTCGAGTGAAGGAATAGAAGAAAAAAAACTTAGAATTTCGAAGTGTTTTTTTGGCTACTTCGACCATCGAATGGGCTACTTCGACCTTCGACTACGACTTCGACACGAATGATTCGACCATTCGATAGTCGAAGTACTGTCTCTTTAAGAAAAAACTTCGACCCCCTAGTTTGCCACCTAAAAGCTACCGAACTCAATGTTAGCCTATGGGGAAGGTCGAAGGATAATCCTTCGATCGTTGGATTAAAATCCTTCGAATCGTTCGATTCAAAAGATTATTCCTTTGATTGTTCGATCGAACTATTTGCGCAAAATCCTTCGACTTTGATATTCGAAGTCGAAGGATTTTCATTCCCCAGTCGAATATTGAGGGTTAATTAACCCTTGATATTCGACCCTTGATGAATTTGCCCCTTGGTGTCAGCATCATTTCAACATCTATGCAAGACCAAGACCATGCACATGCTCAGTGTGGCCGGGGCTTCTGTTCAGTGTGGGACTGGCCCACCAGGATACCAGGGAAACTCCCGGTGGGCCCAGGGGTCAGTGGGCCCTCATGCTGCTAAACATTTGGCATTTTCATGGCAATTTCTTATTTACTTAATAAAGAGGCTAAATAGATGGAATATAGATTATAGCATGTAAAGAAAAGAGACTAGGAGAATAAAGGTTGAACGAGGAGAGGAAGAAAATAGTACTGAGAGTGGGCCCCTGGTCTAAGGTTTTTGGGTGGGCCCCTGGTGTCCCAGTCCGACACTGCTTCTGTTGACAGGATAAGCTTAGGGATCGTCATAAATTATCAAAACAGCACAAGTCAAATAATATCTGCCAGAAGCCAATACAGCAAGACTGATTAATAATCAGAATATGCAGACTGAACTGAGTGCTGTGTTGTCATGTGGATTTTATACTTTTTGTATTGTTTAATACAAACTCTCTCCAACTCTGCAGAACCAGTGGCTGCAGCAAAATAATCCTCCAAATAGAATCCCAGTTTATCTGTTTAAATCTGGCTCCATGATCTTTGTCTACCGGGGGAGCAGGGGGTGTGAGCGGGCTAGGGCCCACACCCCCTCAGGGCCCCCCGGCAGCCCGATCGCCATTGACAATGTGGGCCGTGCGGAGGGGGGCGGGGCCCGGCTGTGCGTCACACACCAGGGCCCACCCCCCTCTAGGATCGCTACTGCACCTCGTGTAGATGTGCACATGCGCGCTAACAATAGCAACAAGCCAGACTCTGAAGACCAGGCATGGGTAGGCAACAGTTAAAGGTACGTCCTTGGCGCCCCCAAGCTTTTGTGCCCTAGGCAAGTGCCTACTCTGCCTACCCCTAGTTCCGACCCTGTTGGGAAGTAAGGCGGGGGGGCTGTCTGAAGTTTCCTATCCACAGCAGTGACAGAAAGTAAAACAAAGGGAGAATTTCACTGCATACAGTCAGGTTTATTAAAAAAAATGGTACATATTTTTTAATGAAAGTATATTGGAGATAGATTTCTTTTTCATTAAAGAAAGAAAAAATGGGATATATATATATATATATATATATATATATATATATATATATATATATATACAGGAAAAGGCACAATTTGTTTCTTTTTTGTTTCTCATAAAACAATGTCTGTTGTAATCCTTTTTAATAGCACCATGTCTTCATAAAAAAAACACAGTCCCAAAGAAGGCATATCACTGATCTGCATCCAATAAGCCTCCAAGCTGTGCATTTATTCATGGGGACCATGTCAACATGATTCCATTAGAGACAGTTCATAGATTTAACTTGTTAGAGATTCCAATCATTGTGCTTAGACTTACTCTAGTTTGCGCAATGTATTATAAATAATGAATTAGAATTGTAGTGATTCAGATAAGTATATCTCTTTTATAACCCTTCAGAGCAGACTAGTTTTTATTTTTAAAGGAAAAAAACACATCTTTATAAATTTTTAGCAGACACGTCTCAGTTCTATTCTGGTAAACATCAAGTTCACCCACTAAAAAAAATCTCCAACTGAGAAAATGTACTTTTCTCAGTTGCACATCTGCAACATTTTGCTGAATGTTCTCCTAACTGTATGTTTTAGTGATTGGGTGATTGCAGGAATGTGATGTTAGAAGCTTTGTCTTGTCTTTTATTATTAACAGAGCTAAACCAAGGTTAGAGAAGAACTGTTGTATGCAATAGTTTAAAAATACTTTTATTTTATTGTCTCTAACACATTAGAAAAAAACTGTTAACGGGGAAGTTATTAATCAGTAATACATTTTCACTAAAATGAATACCTAATTAGGTAACCTAAATGTTGGGAGGGCTTATTTATGCTGTGTAAAACGTAGAGTGAAGCAGTGATGTTGCCCAGAGCAACCAATCAGCAATTTAGAAAGTTAGAAAGCAAATATTTGATTGGTTGTTATGAGCAACTAACGGTAATGTTGCACTCCACTTTTTACACAGCATGATAAATATAACCCTAACATCTCGCGGTATAAACATAATGGAGCATCAGAGAGTGAAGTTAAAGATCACCACCGTCCACTGGTGTGAAAATCCGCCACTCTCAGTCATTTCTACTGCATTTTTTGAAGGCATGTTTATTAAATGGTGATATTTTACTTTCATTCATTGATAAATACGCTTTTAAAAATAGAAAGGAATGGAGAGTGGTGGAATTTCCCACTAGTCGACTGTGGTGATCTCTGACTTTACTCTTTGATAAATACTGTATGCCCCAATGTGTATTTGACTTTCATTAAAACATGTGAGTTTCTTTTGCACATGGACAAAAGGCCACAGTTAGTAAGTGAGATGGAAAAACTTGGCCTGTAGTTGCAAAGGGGCCGATTCACTAACTTCGAGTGAAGGATTCGAAGTTAAAAAATGTCGAATTTGGATGTTTTTTTTGGGCTACTTCGACCATCGAATGGGCTACTTCAACCTTTGACTACGACTACGACTTCGAATCGAAGGATTCGAACTAAAAATCGTTCGACTATTCGACCATTCGATAGTCGAAGTACTGTCTCTTTAAAAAAAACTTTGACCACCTAGTTCGCCATCTAAAAGCTACCGAAGTCAATGTTAGCCTATGGGGAAGGTCCCCATAGGCTTGGCTAACTTTTTTTGATCGAAGGATATTCCTTCGATCGTTGGATTTAAATCCTTCGAATCGTTCGATTCAAAAGATTATTCCTTTGATTGTTCGATCGAACTATTTGCGCAAAATCCTTCGACTTCAATATTCGAAGTCGAAGGATTTTAGTTCCTAGTCGAATATCGAGGGTTAATTAACCCTCGATATTCGACCCTTAGTGAATCGGCCCCAAAGTGTCCGGTTGTGTTGCCTATTGTTAAATCAGCATCTCTTGGTCTCATTGTTTATATCTTTTAAATGCTATATCGCCTGATACATTGACTTTTTTAAATTCATTATCAAATATAAAATATGACTACAAACTTTTGAAGGAATAAATTAATTGGGTGAAAATGCTATTCCACGCTTTGGTAGGCTTGAATAAAAAACGCTCTGTTCCTCTAAAGGATCGAAAACACAAGGAGGCAGACTATACAGGTCTGTGATGAATGTTTCAAACCAAAACTCATATATCAAATAGAAACTAGCATCCATACAGATATATGGTAAAAGATATTACCTAGAGGCACATGCAATTAATATTATCCAAGAAGAATACAGTAAAATAAAGGAAAATAATTCATATTCATCCCACATCCCCAACAGCCAAATGTATTTTTATAATTGCAACAGTTCCCCTTTAAGGTTTGAGATATGGAAGAATAAAAATATACTGTAGGTTGATGATCATTTAACTTTGAACTGTAGAAAAATATATTAAACTGTCATGCACTGGTGTAACTAGTGTGCCGGGACCCCTGCAAAAAAATCTTTGCAGGGGCCCAGCACACTTCGATCCCCAACCTCCTACCTGCCTACTCCCCACCATGCATGCACCTACTCTCCAGCCCTGCCACACAACCATCTACTCCTCACCCCCTGCCAGAGTTTTGGGGTTTATTCTTTTCATCTATAGATGAATCAGAAAGTTATGCCACTGCTGTCATGTAAATTAGTTTCACAAATATTTATTACCTTTTTCTACAGTCATTTTATATATGTAATGATTTATTTGTAAGTTGCTTAACCTAACTTTTTTTACTTGGCAGCACCCCCACACTCATGCTGTGAGCCAATGACAGCTTTTACCTACTCTGGTTACAATGCTTGACTGACAAACAGAATGGTTGGTTAATTTTTAATCGTAAAAAGTTTAGATTAAATAAAATGCTTTATAACTCAAAAACTATAAAAAAAACAGGAAAACCTATTTGTCAAAAAGAATTATTAACCATACACTAAGGAGGTTATTTACTAAACTCGGAATGCAAAAATCCCGAAAAACGTGTGTGTGGGGGGGGGGGCGTTTTGGACTTGAAATCATGAATTTTTCAGAATTTATTAAACCCCATGGATGGAAAAGTCCGAATTAGAAAAGGTTGCATATAAGTCAATGGGAGAAGTCCCAATGATTTTTTGATGTGCGCTTGGTTTTCGCACAATACTCTGAAGTTTTCGGCGTTTTCTGCCAAAAAAGCAAAAACATCGGGTGAAAAATCTTGAAAATCTGATTTTTTTTCCCACAAAGCAAATTTTCGGGAAAATGTAAAAATAAATAAGCATTTATAGCAGAAAATGTTGAGATAAAATTGGACTTTTATATATAACCTCCTAGGGGGCCTATTTATTAAAGCTTAAGTTTTTCTGGTGGAATTTTCAAAGAGGAAAAAAAAAAAAATATATATATATATATATATATATATATATATATATATATATATATATATATATATATATATATATATATATATATATAGTCTGTGTCAAACGACCGCACTCTGAAGACCAGACTTGGTATGATCTTTGTGGGTGCAGGGTCCAAAAATTCATATAGAGATTTGTTCGTAAGGATCCGCACACCACTGTTTTTCATCAAAATAAGTGTTTTTATTCGGTACATAGATCCGACGTTTCGGCCCACATTAAAAAAAGGCCCTAATGTGGGCCGAAACGTCGGATCTATGTACCGAATAAAACACTTATTTTTGAATATATATATATATATATATATATATATATATATAATGTTTAGATAGGGACCCGCACTCCAATGTTTCCGTGAAAAAAGGTTTTTATTTTAACTTGTGCATCCAACGTTTCGGCCCATGTTTGGGCCTTTATCAAGGTCCTTGATAAAGGCCCAAACATGGGCCGAAACGTTGGATGCACAAGTTAAAATAAAAACCTTTTTTCACGGAAACATTGGAGTGCGGGTCCCTATCTAAACATTATATGCTAAAGCTTTGGCCCAGCACCCACAGTGACTTCAAGACTGGATCAGAGTGCGAGCGTTTGCTGATATATATATATATATATATATATATATAGATATATATATATATATATATATATATATATAAACAAATACAAGATTCCTCTGCACTCAACCCATTATCAATATATTTAAGACAGAGACATTTTGTGCATACTGCTACTGAAAAATGCCTTACCCTTTAAACAAAACAGGGATTGTGGCCGAAACGTCGGATCTATGTACCGAATAAAACACTTATTTTTGAATATATATATATATATATATATATATATATATATATATATATATATATAAAAGATTTATTATACCGAAAGCTGCTAAAAATCCGAATTCAGATTCCAGATAAAACTTGTTGAGGTCATGTAGAAGTTGATGGCAGATGTCCTTGAAGATGTTTCTTGACATCGTGAGCTGAGCCGGTTTTCGTTCGATAATCCAATAAGTTTTTGTAACGTCAATTTGAAAAAGTCGTATGATTCGAATTGACCCATGATTTTGTTGCAACTTTTTTTGCATTTATCATTGATAAATGATTAAAATTCGTGGATAGGAGTTAGGTCAACTTTGTTTTAATAAAAAAAATTAGAAAACTCCGTTTTATAAAAAAAAAAAAAAAAAAGTTCCAATTTTTTTTATAACAGTGTAATGTTTCCTTTTATTATACTATATGCTTCTTGTAGAGAGTTGCACTGCGAATTGCTGATGCAAATGTACCCTATTATATTCTTTACTGCAGTATAAATAGCTATTGATTCTATAAATTGGTGTTATGATTAAGTCAATGTATTACAGGTGCAGAAAACCTTCCCTGACCCATCTTGAAATAATTTATCAGATGAGAAAATGTGTTGTTGTACATAACTGTATATTAGTACAGGGAGACCCATCTGGCAAAGGCAGTCCAAGTGTCACACAAGTGTTATTTTGGAGCTGATCACTATGGTGATTGGTTCCTAGCCTGGTAATTGCAGATTCTAGAGATTTCTCCTTATAAAAACTGTGCACGTGTCACTGAGACCATAAGGAAAATGAGAAAGTTAATAGCTTATTCAGTTTTTTTGGGTAGTTTAATTTATTTGTTTATTGGCATAATATAATGTTGGGGGTTTTAGTGTATTCTTAAATTATTGCAAAAGGAAAAATGAATAGTTGTGCCTCACATAGTGAGTTAAAATGGTAACAAAAATATTGAAATCTACAACTATGAGATGTCACGACAAAACTTGTCTAGAGGGAAGAATATTCAACAGTGGCATGCTAATACTTCTGTGACATTCTACCGCTGCAGTAACCCAAAGCAGTCTCATATTCAGAAACCCAATATCCAAAAAGCCTCCATTTTAAGCAAACTTTTTTGGGGTTTTCTATTTTCTTTTTTTCTGCAAAAATATAATAGGACCTTGTACTTGGTGTTGATTGGTGGTAAAGTAAACTGCATAAATCCATATTGGTGCCAAAATAAAAAACAGTAGTCATATTGGTGCCAAAATAATCCTTTTGGGTGTATTGCATGTTTACTGTTTCACGGCCGGCACCCAATAACAGAACAAATGCCAAGGACCCTGGTCTCGGTTCGGCTTCACCAGTAGTGTGACCACCTTTGGGCTTTGGGAGGAGCACTCAGCTTAATTGGGTGCCACCTGGACTTAACGAGGGGTACAAGGTGAGGTGTTCTGGCTGGCAAAGGGGCACGACCGGATAGCAAGAGTCTTTGGGCAGAAGGTCAAGGACAAGGCATCTGGTGGAAATGGAAACAGGACAGACCGGATCAGGGCAGGCAGATAACAGAATCGTCAGGCAGGCAAGGGGTCAAAACCAGATCATCAGACAGACTGGATAAGGCAGAAGGATGGTCAGACAGGCTGGGTTGAGGCAGGCAGATATCAGAATCGTCAGGCAGGCAAGGGTCAAACCGGATTGTCATTCAAGGGGTTAAGCAGGAAGAGTTGTCGTAGGCAGGCAAGGGTCAGGATACAGAATGCAGAGTAGTCAGGAACAGGCAGGGTCAAAAACGGATAATTCAAGGGGTTAAGCAGGAAGAGTTGTCGTAGGCAGGCAAGGGTCAGGATACAGAATGCAGAGTAGTCAGGAACAGGCAGGGTCAAAAATGGATAATCAGTCAGGATAGCAAATTTAGGAACAGGTAGCACAAAGCTCAGGAAACCACAGGATATGATCCTATAACGGGCACTGGCTACAGGTCTGAATGGGCCTTAAATAGGGATCCAATTGGCGCCAAAACCTGTGCAATTTCGCGCCGTTGCGCGCTGGCGCGATCATGCCAGCGCGCCTGCGCCTTTAAGAGACGCGCCCTAGGAATCAAAGATGGCGCCAGCAAGGGCAGGACAGGAGGGGCACAGCGGGCATCCACGCCAAGGACGCGGCGTGGACCCCGCTGCCCACTAGACCACCAGGGTAAGTTTCTTACATACTGTTTTTGGTATAGAATTTATAATACAGAAAACCTCCTTATCTGGAAAATCCAAGGTCCCAGGCATTCTACACATATATATACTGTATTTCTAATCAAAATATTTACAGGGATTACTTAAAGGGCAAGTCAACCCCAAAATAAAAATTTGCCTAATAAAAAACATAATTCTAAGCAGATTTCCAATATACATTTATTTAAAAATGTCAGTGCTTTTAAAAGCTATTTGTAAAAGAATTTGCTATTTAAAGCAGCCTTTGCTTAACTCCCGGTTGATACTTTTTAAACAATGTTTAAACAAAAGTCTTAGGGGGATATTTACTAAGTGGCAAAAAGTCGCCAGCGACCGCTTCGTATGCATCGCTACACTTCACCAAGCGAAAATTCGCTCAGACAACGTTAATTCACTAAAATATGCAAGCATTTCAAAGCCAAAATACGCTAGCGTTCATTTCTGCCTAGCGAAATGTCACTAGAGATCTTGCGCTCAGGTTAGTTTGTATATGGCAGGAAATTTAAAGTTGTATGAGCAAATACTTTTACACTGTTCATTATACAAGTCCATGGACAATACCTTAATAAAGACAATACAGTTGTTATAATGCCCTACACATGAGCCCACTGTAAAGTTAATGTTCCATATGTTAGAAAATGTATGGAGAAAACCGGTTACCAAAAAAAAAATTTTAAGGACTTTTGCAGCCTCTCAATCTGAAAAAAGGGAAAAGTTGCCAGGGTTTTTTGAACTTTGATGCATTTTCCACTCAGAATATGATGTGACAGAAGATTTAGGATATCTTCATTGCGCTTTGCCTGGTCTGAGGTGGCGAAGGCAAGTCTGGCGAAAGAGGTAACGTTCAGTTATCCACTTCGCCCTTTAGTGAATCTCAATATTTTGATTTGTCTTATTAACACATATGGACCAATAATAATAATAATAATGTAACAGACTTTCCCATGTACATGCTGGATAAAACTATTAATATATGATTTTACTGAATATTCTGCTATTACCTGAATGCTTTGCTAATTCAGCTTGGAGTTTAGGGATGTTTGACCAATAGTCATGTTTTACTGATGCAACCGACAGCTCCCAAAGAGGATCACATGTCATGGTGCAGGACCATGTAAATCCAGACCAATTAATAAGTTTAGTGCAGACAAAAATCAATTATATAGAAGGCAAAGTGCATCATTTACTAATAGTAATGTGATATTTCATTCATATTTACTTAAGTACAATCACTCTGCAGCCAACCACAGATTTGTGGTACAGCCCTGTAATGTTCAAGCTTGAGCTAGAGCAGTACAGATATTGGATATATTATCCAGAAGGCTCAGGACCTGGAATTTTCTGGATAAAGTGTCTTTATTTTCTATTTAAACAAAAATTAAGCCCAATATGATTGTTTTACCCCATTCATTCATCATTTGCCCCTAAGAGTCAATGGAGGGATGTCTTATCAACTAGTACAGGGGTAGGCAACCTGCGGCTCTCCATCCTGCTTGCTGCGGCTCGGTCTTGCAGCTTTGCCTGTCGCCTATACAGCCCTAGCACCTGCTGGCGGCTTCTTGAGTTCAGGTGCGAGGGCTGTAAAGACATCCCAGGAGTGACAGGCAAGACTGAGCCACAGCAAGATGATTCATCATGGTCCTTACCGAGTTCACACACTCAAGACAAGAGAGGGAAGATCAGCATGGAGCTTCAGAAACAGAAGTCACATTAAACTAGGGTTGCCACCTGGCTGGTATTTTACCGGCCTGGTGGCAAAGAATATTCCAAAATATTGATGTGTTACATGCGTGTAATATAACCTTGGATATGCAGCAGCGAAAAACATGTTTATGCTAAGTACTGCACGTACTTATATTGTTCAAGAATATAGCGTAACAGAAAGACAAGATGTCTGGGTCAGCAAAAACTAAGAACAGTTGCAGGCCGTAACACAGGATAGAACAAGAGACAAGAAAAGTAACCCTTCAGTATTAATAAAAAAAAACTTGATTTAATCAGATCGCAGAAAAACGTGGTAAAATCGAGCGAAAACCTGAATTGCTTAAATTTTTCAGTCTTTTCCCCAAATTGCGCTCATTTTTCTGGCTTTTTTCCTGAATCGTTTCTTTTTTTTTCGTTTTTTTGGCCCAAAAACCTAAAAAAGTCAGATTTTCGGGCCAAACCGAGAGCAGACCACAAAAACTTCAAATTGAGATTGATGCCTTGGGATATAATCAATTTTGAAATGTTTTCTAGTGAAAAAAACACAATTTCTTTGAGATTTTAACATTTGGATTTTAATAAATAACCCCCTAATCTTTAATTTTGACATGTACTCCCAAAGGTTAAGTTTTGATTTACTACAGTTCTTAAATGACAGTTTTCAATTAATTTGCCATTTTCCAGCAAGTTTGATATACAGTAGTCACTGACCACAGCAACCAAAGTGCAGATTCGAGGATGCTATATTATTGCTTATTCTTAGTTTTAATACCTCTATTTTTCCAATTGTCAACAGTTTAAAACAAGTTTTAAAAACCATACTGGCCAGTGGGTTTGGATTTCAATGCACAAGGCAAAGCCTGCTCCCTTCAGGTCTGGAGTCATTAACCCGGATAGTGTCCAAAAAAAACGTTTTCAATATTTTTCCATTATGCTCAACTAAAAACTTTCTCTTGCTCATATTACCCAAAAATTTAAAGAAGCATTAAAAAAAATAAAAAGGTCATATTTATAAAAAATATTTTAGAGAAATAAAAGGCATTCCATTTGTTGACTGGCAAAAATATAGAAATCAATGGCATTCATTTTGTGATAACAATTGGTCTGAAAAGCAGAGAAAAAGCACTGGCACTTCACATAGGTTTAGGCACACTGTTCATTTTATGCCAGAATTTTACACTTGTCTACACATATAACAAAGCTTTATAACTGACTGCCCATATATATAAATGTGATAGATTGTAAGCTCCACTGGGCTAGGGACTGATGTGTATGATGTGTAATGTCTGTAAAGCACTGTGGAATATAGTGGTGCTATTTAATCAGCAATAATAATTGCTCTGTTATTTTACAGAGCTTAAATTATTTTAATGTTATTTTTTAAACTTGTTTATAAGTATGCATTTTATTGCAAAAGCCAAAAATGTTAAAAGAAATAACAGTCAAAGGCAACTGGTATTTATTTCAAACACCCCCAACAAATAACCAATGCAATGGTTTATTCAAGGGACTTTGCTGCCCCCTGCAGGCATATAGCAGGTTGTAAGAAATCTAAGAACATAACAGAAATAACAGTAGGTGCATGTCTAGATTTGTAGCAGTAGATTAAGGAGTACTGTTATGATCCGGAGTTTTGTGAACCTTCCTGCTTGTTTTATTTAAAACTTTATGAAAAATATGTAAATATATAAAATTACTTTTCTGGTCCGATTAAGGTGGCTATAGATATTACAAATATGATCTTTCCTGAAAAATATCTTTCCAAGAAAGATCTTCATTTCAATACACACATGTAGAGCTGAATCATCAGATATACAGGTATAAACAATAGAATTCTACCTGTATCTGACGATTCAACACTAACAATGACCAATGTTTTTGGTGCCCAATCAAAATGACTAACTTGTCAATATATATTTTAAATCATCTATATTTTTATACACTATGGGGATTTGATTTTGTTTAAATGAAAAAGTGTACCAAACATCACTGCATTAAAGTTCACTGCATAAAATCACATATAGGCTAAAATAATAGCTTTTTGTACACACTTATATAAATACACTGATTAATGATACAGGGTGTAAGTGCAATACAGGTGAGTAAGGAGCTCTAAATACTTTGTTTATTTTACACAACATGTTTAGGCTGTAAACTATTTCACATGGTGCAAGTACCATATAGTAAAAAAAGACAGCTACTTGTTTTGCCTTACAGTGAAATTATTATTACAGTATAGGATCCATTATCCTGGAAACCCATTATCCAGAAATTTCAAAATGAGTTTTTAAAAATGATTTCCTTTTTCTCTGTAGTTATGAAACAGTACCTTGTTCTTGATCCTATCTAATATATAAGAAATCCTAATTGGAAGCAAAACAATCCACTTGGGTTTATTTAATGTTTAAATTATTTTTTAGTAAATTTAAGGTATGGAGATCTAAATTATGGAAATATCCCATATCCGGAAAACCCCAGGTCCCAAACATTCTGGATAACAGATTCCATACCTTTATTATTATTTGTAGGTAAGCACATACCAATCTGATACACATCTTGTCTGCCACAATATTTTGCTCCTGAGTTAATCAAATGCCAAGATCATATTTCAGTCTATTAAAAATGTGTTATAATAACCTCTGGGATTTGTTCCAGTATTCAGATTTTGCATTAAAATTGTAAATACAGTAATTTGGCAGGGTGTGAACTGCATAAACATCTGCCTTTTTATTTTTTTGTGCTTTGTAAATTGCACCTTGTCTTCCACTCTAAATGAACTGTCGCAGGTCTCTACTGTGTTAAAGCACAGAAACCTGCAGCCAATCCCATAAATACAGAGCTGTCAGTTTTCTTGCACATCTGCCCAGGTTCTTAGTAAAATATCCCTATTGACTACTTTTGACACCTGTTCATAATTACTGCTTAACTAGATTGGTTATGGCATCATAGTGGGCAGAACAAAGTTTACATTATTATTTAGCAGGAGGAGACTCCAATAAATTAAAAGAAAAGAGAAGGGTGAGAGGTGATAAAGTGGGAACATTTTAATACATCAGGAGAAATAGAAGTTCAGCAGGGAAGCATTTTCTAGCACTGAATAATGACTACAAAATGGGGACACAGCCTAATGCTGGAAAGCAAACACTCCTTTATAGATAGTGTTAATGTGAATTCTGTGCCTAAACAGGTGTCATTAATCTTGACAAAGTCTATAAGTAGATCAAGCCACACAATTTGATTACACTTGCTAAATAATAATCCCTGTTCTCAATGCCTTTGTTGTGTCTGTCTGCCCCAAGCAAGTCACATTCACATGGAAAAGGCTCGGGAACATGGTTCTAGCATAATTCCAAGGAGAAGTTCGCTGGACAACTGGATATCTAAAAGAAACACAATAAATACAACTACCTAGGAATACAGCCGAAAAAAAGCAGCTTGGCCATGTGAGCTTTAATTTTCCCCAAACTGTATTCTAGAAATCTAAGGGCCATATTGCAGTCAGAATAGATGCAGGGGTACTGCTGCTATGAGGCAAGTCAAGAAATAAAAAGCAGCTCCCAGTTATTAAGCAGGTAAGCATTGGGGAGCAAAAAAAATCGCCCCTAAATAGAGGTTTCAACCTACACAGTTAATAACCAAAAAAAAAAAGCCCCAACAGTGACTGCACAAAAAACTGAATTTGTGCTGTTATAGGGGACACAACCCTTTCTATGTGTTACTTTAAGAAAAGATTACTGAAATACTCCAATATATTATCAAGAGTTAAGACCTGATGGGAAATTTAGTATGGGAACAGCAATTCCCCAGCTTCCCAGGACATAGGTCAAGAAAATCTTCCAAAAAGGTTCCTGACTGCTTTGTCTACACATGGACCTCTTCATCTTTCTCATGACTCTTGCTGGCGGCAGTAGAACTAGACATCTAAACAGTGGTGGTTAAAATGTCCTGTCTGCCTATGACCTCTTAGAATGTTATTTAAAGGAGCATTGCCTGGCTGATACATATGGAGCAATAACAAGCTGACATACAATACTTAAACGGGGATGAAGCACCCATTGACTGAAACACACAGGTCAGTTACAGACAGCTATTTTATCGCAGCTCTGGTGGGCCTCAAAGGGGTGCAGACAAGGCTGCAATAGTTAGGGCACCGGATGTATGGTTAAAGAACAAATAAACCTTTTTATAAAACTCCTATTGCAAGCAACAGAATTCCAAATTAGTTGGGCCAAATTTAACTAATTATGTATGAGAATTCTGCAGCGGCTATGATGTCTACCAGAGCTATCTCATTGTGTCTATGCATCTAACATACATAAATATGATCAATTAATTGAAATACATACATAAATAGTATGTGTAATCAAGGAAACCATCAGAAATCTTGGTCCCCCGAGTCTAATACTGTATCTGTTAGGTGCCCTTCAGGCTATCCTAGCTGTCCAGGCCTTGACTGGGATTTAAAATAGACCCTGGCATTTCAAATACACAGAGGTCCAATCAGCTCCTCCATCAGCCCATTAATATAACTGACTGTCTAAGACATTTACAACAGCCCCTCTAGCAATTGCCAGAATCCACAGATTGCCAGTTAGGGCCTGTAGTTATCCCTGCTTGATGGTGCCAATATGTTATTACAAAATGAAGTGATATATGCAGTAACGGCTTTATTCTTAAAATATTTCAGTACAATACTCACAACTGAAAAGAAAGAAATGCTAGAAAAAAACAAAAGATACAAGGTAACAAAAACAATGAGCCACAACAAATGAAACTTACATGAGTAGGTCGATAGTAGGCAGGCCCCAAACTATTGTCTTTTTCAGGTGGAAGTTGCTTAACAAGAGAACCATCTGCAGTCTCTTCATACCCAAAGGCTTGCCCGGGTATGGGAATTGAGGGAATACATTGTTTGTGCTGCTTTTTCATATGGTTCTGAATCACCTGCACAAACAATAGTGATATTTTAAATGGACAGTTATATTAAAACTAACATTTGACATGCTAACTGGAGAAAAACATTAAAGTAATTGGTAGAGTCCTGTTTGTATATGGTACTGATGGTAATATATATGATCGTCTCCCACGGGTGAAACTTAAATGGGAAGCTATTACACCTCCCTTGGATGAGGAGGAGTGGGAAGAAGTAGCGGACACCATGCAGGGACCCCTTGTTAATGCAAGGGACAGGCTTATACACTTCAAAATCCTGCATCAAACATACCTTACCCCGGTGAAACTACACCACATGGGGAAACTGGCTTCCCTGAACTGTTTAAGATGTAATAGGGAGACAGGCACTGTTATGCATTTAATGTGGGAATGTCAATATATAAAGGTGTTCTGGTCACAAATTACAGCCTTCATGGCAGTGGAGCTATGTCTCCCAAGAATCCTAGATCCTAGAGTGTGTTTACTGGGACTGGTACACTCAATGGCTCCCCTGAACTGTACTAGAGTTCTACGAAGACTTTTTTTCTTTTATGGTAAAAAGACGATTGCCATGCATTGGATGAACTCCCCACCGCCTACCATCCATCACTGGAAAAACCTGGTTAATGCGCAATTGGAGTTGTACAAATTCTAGCAAATTTGATAGAGTCTGGGATCCGTGGACATCATCTTTAGCAACAAATTGGATGTTATCTGTTTGTATATAACTAATGTGTATTAGTCTGCCAAATCTTGTAAGGTTTGTTTCTCTTTTTTGTTTGTCTTAACAAATAAAAAAAAGATACCTTTAAAAAAGTAATTGGTAGAGGATAACCGAACATAGCATATATTTCTCAAAGGCAGAGATTCTGAAGGGCATAGTAGAGATCTCTTATGGAATTCTGGCTTTGAATATTTCCTTGGGGTGAAACTGGCAAGGTCCTATTTATTTGATAAAATGTTAATAAATGCTGTGACCATTTTCACGATTTCTGACTTCTGGTGTCTCATTACGGTATGTAACAATGAGGTCCAATGGGATAGCTGAAGGCGAAGGGTCAGTTGAGGGGTCCCCTTGTCATGAACAGTTAAATTAAGGGCAGAAAGAGCACAGTTAAGTATGGCGCACCAAAAGTTAATATTGAGCAATTAAAACATAACTTTTACTTTCACAACTAAAACATGTAGCTACGTTTAATTTAAAAACATATTTACCACCCTTTACTGATCCTTTTGCTTGTTACCTTGAATACCCGTTACCCTACTTCAATCATCAAGAGCTGGAGAAAGACGGTGCACATTAGCCAATTGTAAACAAGTATTTAGCAGTCTTTATATGTATTAGTTTGCTACACTTTTGTTAGCCAACAGCTCCTAGCTAGGCAAAGCCACCTGTTTGGTTTACCTTATGTGATTTTCTCAGCCCTCACTAGTTGCTACTCCAACTCTAGTATTTCCAGCTAAAGGTATCTAGCCGCTAGCCTTGACTTAGGGTCAATTTACTAATATTTGGGGTTTTTTCAAATGAACAAACTTTTTAGAGCTAAAAATTGTGTATTGAACTAACTACTATGAAGAATTTAACCGAGGTTAAACAAAACTACACAAATTAGAATTTTTATATATAAGCCTCCTTGTGTCTCCCTTAGCCCTCCCCACTGAATATGTTATTCACTGAGCGATTCTGCATGAGTGAAATTGAGAATGGCGTCTGTAGGTGGCACTCAATTCTGTAATTCCCTGCAGCACCTACTACCATATTTTGAATTGAAAACACAAACTTATTAAAGGTGGTTAAATCTAAATAAATGTTTTCCAGGAATGCAGATGTGTTATATATAATTTTCCCTGGACCACCATGTAATGCTCAAACAGAAGAAATAGTTTATTGAAGAAGTGCACCACACTGCAGATTAGCAATACAGCAATTGATAGGTCCAGAAAAAGGATCTCTCTTTCACATTTTGACATACATTATTATGTCCCGATCAAAACATTATTATTAACATTTTTGATTGTTTACCATATTTCAAATCAATTTCATAGGTTAGTTAATCACATGAATATCTAATGATTGCATTTTATTGGCATTTATTTTATTTATACACAGCATCATTTGTTCCAAAGCAGATGTCCAGATTCTAGTCCAGTTAGACAATTTCTCCTTTCTAATATATGATTAAATGCTTGACTTATTAATAGTGATGTGCGAATTTATTCGCCAGGCGCGAATTCGCGGCGAATTTGTGCGTTTCGCCGCCAGTGAATAAATGCGCAAAACGCCCGCGAAAATTCGCGGCAAAAATTCGCCGGCGTCAAAAAAATATTTTCCGGAAAAACGGACGCCGGCTCCAAAAACGGGCGCTGGCGTCAAAAACTGGCGCCCGCGTCGGAAAAAACTGGCGCCGGCGTCAAAAACGAGAACCCGGTGCCGTTTCGCGAATTTTTCGCCATTCCGCGAATTTCGAGCGAAATTCGCGAATTTTTCGGCGAAGCGGCGCAAATTCGCCCATCACTACTTATTAAAAATTTTTCTAGGTACTTTTCAGATATCTTTGCAAACAGTTTCAGTTCCTAATATTTTATACACTTGCTAGCTACTAATTCTACTTTTGCAACATCAAGCTCTAAACTTAACCACTTAGCAACCAGCATGGTCAACTTGACCTGACTTTGAGGCCTAAATAACTTAACAAATCTCTTAACATTAATTTTAGTATGTCATACTAAAGTGTACTTTTGCTGGAGTGCAATAATTACAATAAACATCATTTGTTTTTATATTTTACTATGTACCATTCTATCTCTCTGCAACCTAAATTTTAAAGTCCTAGTTGGTGACTAGGAGCAATGACTCTAGCATAAAGGAATAGATTCATCAAGGATAATATACAACTGCGGCTTCCACAAGTGGAAGTGCTTTTTATGGTTTGCAAAAGCAAACAATTTAGTTTTCATTCAGCTTGGATTTGTGGTAGAGACAGTGCTCCACAGAGCACAGAAGGTGCAGGGCAGCTCTGTCCTTACCACTTGATCTATGGCCCCCACCCCTAATAAATGCAGTGCTGCTGAATGCAGGCAGTACTGTATTCATGAGAATCAGCACAGATATATGCCAATCTTTTTACAGTACTTGCACAGTGTGCCAATAAGCCAGATACAACTATTTCCAAGAAGATGGTGCAAGGTGCTTTACACCTGCAATAAGTATAAGTATTAAAGCCAGGCTCCCTTTACATGTTGAGGCCATAGGCACTCCTGCTTGTGCAAACTGAATAATGCATAAAGAATGCCACTGATGCTGCATACTCAGCATACACACACCAATGGCCATATCAAGTTTTGCACCTGTCTGTTAAATCTGATAATTGTATTGACTAATTTGTGGCTAGTTGCATTGCATGCATTTTTTGGTGTGCTTTACTGTAATTATTCCATAACATTTGGCCCAGATGGTGCAATAGGGGACCATCTGCATTAATAGGAGGAGATCAAAGACCTGCAGCAATTTATTAAGGAGCAGGGCAAGGCTTAAACAATAATAAATAACCCCCTATTATATCTAGAAATCTTCCTTCCTGTTTATGGTAATTAGGCATAACATTTGATATTAAAAACAGCATTTGCTATTAATATAGACCTTAGTAAGTTTGAGCAATTCAGACACATACAGAACAGGACTCATTATGCGATTCTGCTCATCAATAATGGTCAAAGTAACACAATATATCCTTAAAGTCCAGGTGAAACTGAGACACAGGTTAACCAGCAGTCTGAAGTATGTTATAAAGGGAACAGGAAACCAGAAAGACAACATGAAATATTAACTGTGTTAATGGGGACTGACGGTCAGCAAAGATTTACTGTCATAGGTAGTACTGTTCTCCTTCCGGAATCATTAACTGCAGCCCTCCATAACCTTTCTATTATGGCACAGCACCTGCTCAGATTAAGGTGTGCTTGTGCATTTAGTACTCTGTGCCATGAAGTAGCCTACTGACTGTTTGGTAGTGGTGGAAAAGGGGCACAACAGTGGAACATGAAATTAAAAATATAGCTGTATAGCATTTAAAATGAGCTACCTTGATTTGGAGTTTTACTTATAGTTTAGTCATGTAAGATAACATGAGGAGGTTCATACTATTGATAGGTGTGAGTATCTAATGAGTAAATATTAGTATTTGGGGTTCATAAAAGACAAATTAACATTATTTTACAATATTAAATATTGCCTTTACTTTTTGCTGTGTTAAACTGGCTTTCTTCTCCAGCCCATACACGCCAATGTGCATGTCATATACTCCAGGTCCAGGCACTGAAGAGGCAGACTCATTAAAGCGCTTTTCTTTGTTCTGAATAGTCTGTCCTCCTTTCACCCTCTCCTGCAAATATTTATGTAAGATATAAATATTATTAACACAAATCTATATATTTACACAAATTAATCAGTGGACATGTGCAATGACATTCCTGAAGGCACACTACTGAGCATAACAAACAGCATCCAGGCCAACCAACCTATTGCAATAAATGAGCAAACATTTCCACCATTCAACTTATCAGCGATACACTGGAATATAAAAATGCAATATTCCTTATTTAAAGGGCCAGTAGCACCTACAAAACAAAAGCTGTCCAATGTGTGTTAACGTGTTTATATAGTCTGAACTGTCTAATATTCTGCATATACAATGCAATAAAGCAGAGCTTCTGTTTAGAAAAGAACATTTTTACATGCACAGGATCAAGCTAATATGTCACTTAAAATATAGAATAGAATTCAGGTGCAAATAACTGCAGGTGACTGAGTAGGGGTTTAATTCTGGGTGGTTTAAGATAAATACAAGTGAATTGGCACGTCTGTAAGAGCCTTTAGTCCCCATCACATTCACATGATCTAGGGTAATTTTCATTAATTTTACTATCTGTGTACATTTGAAGTTTGGGTGAAAACTTGGGAAGCAATTCTGCAAGGCCGTCATGCCAATCACTGCACCAATGTCTTTTCTCAAACTTATATTTGTTCTAAAGCAGTGATCCCCAACAAGTGGCTTGCAAGCAACATGTTGCTTGCCTACCCCTTGGATGTTGCTCTCAGTGGCCTCAAAGAAGGTATTTATTTTTGAATTCCTGGCTTGGAGGCAAGTTTTGGCTGCATAAAAACCAGGTTTATTGCCAACCAGAGCCTCCTGTAGGCTGTAAGTCAACCTATGGGTTACCATATAGCTAATCACAGCCCTCATTTAGCACCCCACGGATTTTTTTTCATGCTTGCGTTGTACCCCAACTCTTTTTTTAGTTTACTATGTTTTTATTTGTATTTTTTTATATTGTCAACTCACATTTGCAATTGAATAGGGCATGGATAGTTAATAAAAATAACAAAAAACAACAACACCAGAACAATACCCAAAATAATACCCAAACGTCCCATATATTATTAAAAGTTTCCTCAGCTCATTCAACATGATATAGTCAATTTTGTTTGTGACTTTTGAGTATGAACTGACTGCTATATGTATTTTGGTAGCCATGCCCTTGTGTTGGGTTCTTAAATCCTTTCAGTTTCCTTGTGGGTTTGGGAAGATATGCCATATGGATCATTGGCACTGCAATTCCTGAACAGACCCAACTCTTTTTATACATCAATTTGAATGTGGTTATTTTCTAGAGCATACTTTGCCAAAAAAAACTTTACCTTTGGCCTCAGAAACATCCTGTTATTTACATATTGACTTCAAAGCAGCAAATCAATTGCTGATCATCTGAACACTGAAATATGCTTATACTTCACTTACACTGTCCTAACTGAACTGCAGAATGTGTACGATAAAAGGAAATATTTACCTTTATTTCAGAAATATTATATTGTCCCGGGCCAGGAGCAACACAGACGGTTTGATGGATATCAAATGAAGTATCTCGCGCTGCCATTGACAAAAATGGAGCATGTCCTCCTATCAGAAAGGTGGGAGTATTAGACACCACATATATATTGATAAAATTGCTATTACTCATACAGTGTTAATTTAATTGTGAGCCTCCACTCTGTGAGCTTGTAGGAACTGAGCAATTTGGAGGAACTATGCAAAGCATGAAGGTGCAGCAAGGGCAGTGTCGGACTGGGATGCCAGGGGCCCACCAGAAAACTCTTATTCCAAACTTTCCAAACTCTTATTTCTCCTCTCCTCACTCAACCTCTTTATTCTCCCAGTCTTTTATATCTACTTACTATGTTCTTCCATTATTACGCATTTTTTCCCATAAATAGGGAAGGACTATGAAATAGGCTAAATGGCTAGAAGCAAGAGGGCCCACTGACACCTGGGCCCACCGGGAGTTTTCCTGGTATACCGATGGGTCAGTCCGACACTGAGCAAGGGCTATTGTCCATAGAGGTGATCTTTACTATTTATGCTGCCTGAGCCGAACTAGCCATTGCTAGACCATTGCAATCTAGCAATACAGTGCTGCAGAACACTAAACAACACAGGAGGATGTTAGGGAACAGCAAGGTGAAGGAGACTTGTATGTGTGTGTGGGGGGGGGTAGGAATTTGAATGGAAAACCCAAGTGGTCTAAATCTGATCATGCAAACCATTCTGAAGGTATTCATTAGCCATGTCTATCTCATTTTACTGTGTTCCCTTCTAAGCATCAGATCAGAGAAAGCCAACTAAAATGATAAAAACCACAGACTCTGATCTTACACAATTGTTCCAACCCCAGTAGAGTGGAAATCATCTGATGGAACTTCAGTATAACCGGTACAGCTGAATTAGATCACTCATGCACCAAAGTCTGTAGTGTGAGCCAGGACTAAATCTGTTGGTGGTTGGAAGGAGTTCAGCAACAGCTGGAGGGCAACATGTTGAACATACTTTACTTAATGTCCCTCTGGTCCTGATATAAAACTCCCAACTGCAGCTTTATTGGTTAAAATGAAGATTTTAAGCTATATATGAGTTTTTAAATTTAGGCATTCATGAATAAGTGGATCACTGGGCATGGGTGCAGTACAAAACCTCACAGAATTTATAAGCATCAAAAGTACTTTCCTGCCCATTGTTTCAGCTTTCTCAAGGTTTTGCTGAATAGTCTGCAGCTTTTACCTAGTATGCCAGGATGCTGCAGTCCTGCTGAATTACAGTTAATGTGGCACTCTCCCCACTATGTAAGTGTTAGTCTGCTGGAGCTTGACTTGATCCCAATGTCGGGTTCCAGGGGCCCATTGGAGCACTCAACCCCATGAGTCCACCTCCTGGCTGCTGATGCTGGGTGGTAACTGTAGCTCCCACCTTAACCCCACCCTAGCCACCACTGACACACCCCCAGGCTACTGATACATGTTAAATAGTGGATAACATATATATCTAGTGTTTTAAACTCATCGTCTATAGACAATGTAACCATGAGAGTGTTTACTGTCCATAGTCGGAGGAATGCATACTCGGTTTTTCTTCTTTAATGATCACCTGATAATTCTGATTCTGAACGTACAAATCTGTACTTGACCTTGACTATCTTGTTATTTTTCTTTTCTATTGTATGTGTTATGATTTCGTTACAACTATCTTACCTGTAAACAAAACCAAATAAAAACATTTGTGAAAAAAAAAAAAATAGTGGATAACAGATAACACCATTATGTTCTATCTGCTGTGTAACCTGAGCCTTTTCTCCTTTAAATGGCTGCCCCCATTGCTACACAGCAGCTTATTTATATAAACATTAGTAGTGTTTCTGAAGCAAACACACCAGTTTTACCAGTGCAGGTCAATACTGCATTATGCTGTATTTTTATTACATTAAAACACTTTAATTTTTTTACGTTACTGTTCTTTTACTAGTCCTCTCCTCACCTGGTTTATGTGATTTGTCAGAAATGAGGTTATAAGAGCCAGGACCAACACTTTCCTGAGTGCTTCCCACAGGGGGTACAAGAGTCCGGGGAGCCCGATCATACATTATGGCCTTAGGATAGTGACTGAAAGAAAACAATAAAATAATACCAAAGAGAGTAATGGGACCAAAATCATTCTTCACAGTTGAATATGCCACCACCACTGACCCATAAGCTGCATATTTATCGAAGGGTAAACAGAGCACTACATGAGAATACAGTAGCTCTGTTCACTTCTATATGGCTTTTGAACTGTCTTTATAAATCTAAAGCTTTTCCAGGGTCAGACTGGAGTGTACAAGGCCCACCAGGGCTGCTACCTCAGGAGCCACCATACCCCCCTCTAGGGCTCCCCCCCCTGCCTGGTCGCTCACCCACCGACAGTCCCTCCCCTGATCACACACCTTATACTTATACGAGGGAGGGCAGCACCAAAGCAAGTGGAGAGGGTAGTATTGGGTCTGGATCAGGGAGGGAGGGAAGTGGGGGAGCAATGGGGGAGGGCAGGATTAGGTCTGTTTCGGGGGAGGGCAGAAGGAGAGCGATGAGAGAGGACAGGGTCAGGTCTGGGACAGCAGGGCACATGAGAGCCAAGGCAAACCAGGTTTTTTTACCGGTGTTCCACCGGCCCAATCAGTCCAGCTTTTCAACTAGGAAAGATGCACCAAATCCATAATATTTTTGCCAAATAAGTCCTCCACATAGGGTTGCCACCTGTCTGGTTTTGACCCGGACAGCCCGGTATTTTGAGGGGCTGCCCAGGTCTATACTTCCTGCCCGGTTTACCAAATAAGGTAAACCGGGTGGGATTCCCTTGATTGACACGGTGATCGGCCAATCGTCGTGTCCTAGCCCGCCCACTGACGGCACGGGTCCGCCCACTGATGTCACGGACACACACCACCCCCCGCCCGGTCTCAGCCAGACATAAAGGTGGCAACCCTACCTCCACATAACCTCAGACTTAAACCTAATCCAAGGCCTAATTTGCACTACAACTTTGAGCAAACAGTATCTGTGCAACTGTGTACAAAAAAGTGTTTGACCTTTGCTTGTTCAGTGCTTCAAGGTAAATGACTTTACAATAGGTAATATAATGAAAGATGCAGCAGGTCTTGTAACCCATAGAAATCAATCAGCGGGTAGCATTTACTAGTCATTTTACTATTCAGCTTGGTTTCTATGAGTTACCAGACCTGTGTAAACTTTATTGCATTACCCTATAATGGTTTTGATTCAGAAGGAAAGATTGCTTCATGCCTCCAGAGTCAAACGGACCAGTTCATTTAAGTATCCCTTATTTCTCAGTTTTTAACAAGGCATCCAACCCTTCCTATAAGGAACAGTAACACCAAAAAATGAAAGCGTCTTAAAGTAATGAAAATATCACATACTGGTAAAACTGGTCTGTTGGCTTCAGAAACACTACTATAGTCAGGGCAGCTCCTGCCATGAAGCAAGATGAGAACTGTTATGTTTTGGTAGCCGAGGATGAGTAGAGTATAACAGTGCTTTATTAGCAGACTCTTGCAGCCATTTCACAACAGCAGTAACTTTCACTTTTAAACTATATAGAATGTACAGTGTATGCACAGTATAACTCTTGTGCACAGTGCCAGCTGTGGTTTTACATCTGGTCTCAACTTGACTTTGTGTACAAAGTTCTTTGCACAACCTAGTGACGTGTTGCTTTGTGGTAAAACTGGCTGTGTGGCAGGCACTGGTGCTGTAGTAATGAGACCATCAACTAATTGTAGGTTTAATGCAGCAAAGAGATCCCTTCCAAGTATAGCAGTACCCTTATTCACAATGTAAAAGTCACATTTTGCAGTATTTGATTCAAATTGTACAATCACTGGCAAGCAACCAAGCACAGGGATTTGATCCTTTAAGTAACTGACCAGTTTTAGGGCATGTGCAACAAGCGGATCTTTTGTAAAGTATTTCAAGAAAATATCCTTTGGTAGTATAGAAAAAGCTGAACCTGTATCAAGAATCAGGTTAATGGAGTATCCTTTTTCAGCAGAAGCAGTACTGACACTGACAGTGCATATAAACTTGTCTGGAATAAATGTACCAGCTTTATCCACACTTAATACTGTGACATTTGTAGTAGTGACTTCATGAACATCTTTAGCAGAACCACGGCAGATCTTTGCCTTTTTGCATTTGCGGCACTGTAAAGCTTTTGCAGGACATGTAACATGATTTGCAGTGTGTTGTGTTGAACCACAGCGAAAGCAGTATTTCTATTTGTATTTGCTGTATGGTTTTGCAGTGTAGGTGAATCCCTTTCCTTAGCACTGTATTTTGCCTGTGACTGTTCATCATTAGGCCACAGTGTTGAATTCACAATCTGTACATTCCCAGCAGTTCCCTGACTGAGAGTTTTAGCCTCTGCCACTGCTGTTTCAATTTGGCTAGCAACTGTAATAGCCTTTGCAAGGGTTAAATCCTGCTCTAGGAGCAGTCTCTCTCTAATGGTGAGTTTGTTTTTTCCACTATTTGGTCTCTTAGCATTTCATCTGTTAGATTCCCAAAGTCACAGGTAATAACCAGCTCTCTCAAAGCTGCTACAAAGTGTTCTGTGGATTCGCCATTACGCTGTCCACGTTGGCGGAATTTATATCTTTCAGCAACCACATTTACTCTTGGCATGAAAAAGTTCTTTATAGCAGTAAGAGCAGTTTCATAAGTATCATCAGGTAATGGTAATGTATAGAATACATGCTGTCCCTCTGCTCCCAGGCAGTGAATAAGTAAAGCACGCTTTCTAGCAGCAGAAATCTCCCGTTAGTCAGCAGCAATAATGTAATTTTCAAACATATGAATCCAAGCAGTAAAAGGTGTGGTAGGCTCATCAGGGTTTGGAAGAAAAGCTGCAGCGGTAGAAGAGACATCCTTGTCACAATTTGTTATGTTTTGGTAGCCGAGGATGAGTAGAGTATAACAGTGCTTTATTAGCAGACTCTTGCAGCCATTTCACAACAGCAGTAACTTTCACTTTCAATTTTAAACAGTATGGAATGTACAGTTTATGCACAGTATAACTCTTGTGTACAGTGCCACCTGCACCACTAGAACCTTGCTTCAGGCAGCATGGAGCGGCCATTTACCAGGGGCAGCAGAAAGTCTCCTCTGGTAACTTTAAGAGCCACATTACGGTTTTTCAACACGGAAATTCGACCCTCCTGGACCCCCTCTGATGCTAAAGTTGAATGCGCAGTGGGGAGGGGGAGTCATCAAACAGCAGACCCTTAAATGCCACTGACTATGGTTTATATAAACAAGCTGCTGTGTAGCAATGGCGGAAATTGAAAAAAGGCTATATGGCACAGGTTAAATAGTGGATAACAGATAACACCATTATGTTCTACAGAGTTTATCTGCTGTGTTACCTGAGCCTTTTCTCCTTTAAAATGGTTGCCCACTTTGCTACACAGCAGCTTATTTATATAAACTATAGTAATGTTTCTGAAGCAAACACAGACGTTTTACCAGTGCAGGACAACACTGCATTACATTTGTATTACTTTAAACACTTTAATTTTTTGATGTTACTGTTCCTTTAAAGCTATCTGGACACAATTCCTCAACCTTACAGGTCTCAATGCAAAGAAGTATTTTCATTCCGTAAGTCCTCTAAGAATCACAGGGTTTATTATATGAGTTATTTGTATACTGATGGCTATCATATCCCCCATAAAGGAGAAGGAAAGAAATGTTAGGCACCCCCAAGTGAATGATTTACTTACCTGAAACCCCGGGCTGGTGCTCCTATCAACAGAAAACTGCACCGGCCCGGGGTTATTCCATCGATCACCACTGAGCGATCCTCTTCTGGCTTCTTCTTTCTTCAAATTTCCCGGGGCAGACATATGCACAGTAGAATAAAAAAGCCGACGTTTTAGTTAAAGTTTGGCTTTTTACTCTAATGCGCATGCGTAGGAGCAAGAAAAAAGAGGAAGCCGGAAAAGGATCGCTCGAATAACCCCAGGCCGGTGCAGTTTTCTGCTGATAGGAGCACCGGCCCGGGGTTTCAGGTAGGTAAATACATTCACTTGCCTAATATTTCGCCCCCCCAAGTGGTAAACGACTTTCCTTGTCCTTTAAGCACCTCTTGGCCAACCTTTCTACATAACTGAGACCTTCCATGCAGTAACGAAACTAGAGGGGGGCGGGCCCTGGTGTGTGAAGCGCAGCCGGGCCCCCCACCCCCTCCGTACGTAATTTTTGGGCCGGACTACAGTGGCGCGCGAGCTGCTGGGGGGCCCTGAGGGGGTGCGGGCCCGCTCGCACCCCATGCTCCCCCGGTACTTCCATGCCCTTGATCAGCTCAGTCACTCATCCTACTCCCTTTAAACTGCAGATCTAAACTGCACTTTATATTCTAGATGGGGGCCTTACCAGTGATTTGTGAAGAGGGAGAATAAACCACTCCTTACATGAAATTATATCTATTTCATGGCATGTTTATCCTGGACCCATTTGTCTCAATAGAGACCCATGGCCAGAAAATACTTTTAGTCGACCAGCCCTCTTATTGCTTCTGTCTTTCCTCTTATTATAGCGGACGTTTGCCTTTAACTTTTCATCTGTTGCAGCGCAGCTTATATACAGACATTTTTTTGGACTTTATGTTTTTGCCTTCATGCTGTGCAATTTCTACTACTTGGTTGAGGGAGGGTGTCAGTGACCCCGGCAACCAAAGGAAAAAGAGAAAACAGTCCTGTGGAAGTCTTACACATCACTGTTATAACTTTTGTTTCTATAGAGGCCTTCTCCTATTCATCTTCCATACTGACTCCCTAATAAGGCAGGTTAGGAAGGTAATAAATGATTTAAGAATAGCCTTATCTACATCCTACTAACAAGTAGTTTTCAATTAGTTACTAAACATTTAGGGCCCCATGCCATACAGTAAAGTACTAAATATTTGTTTTCTGGACCCAAGCAGCACCCCCACTGAGACAGGGTCCCCTATATCGCTTGATATTGAAGACAGCCCAGAACCCAGTTTCATTCCATTAATATAGATCTACATGATATAGATATACATACAGCTTTCTAGGCGCCTCAGCTGCAGCAAGCTCACTACCCCAGTTCAACGAGCAAACCCCACCGACTTGCTGATCCACAGAGAGACAGACAGTCCCGGTTCTTGCGCTGACGCTGCTGCTGATATCGATCCGGTATTACTCCAACACTTCTCGCCGCTGGGACGCGTTCCCTTGGAGACCATATGAGCGACGCCGACCCAAATGAACGCTGGAGGTCGCACATGAGCTATGTTTCTAATGATCTTGATAAAGGAGGCGAATAGACCACAACTGGAATCTTCAGGTCATTAAATTAGCACTTTGGGGGTAGGGACGCTTTAAATATATTTTGAATATCTGCATTTATGTTACAGTCTGATGCCAGCATAACTCTGTACAGTTAAATACCAGGTTTTCTGTGTGTATACTGGATTCCATTATGTTCTAGAATATAATGCCAGGATTCAGGAAAGGGTTTCACTATTATCAAAAGTATAAGAAACATCTTTGAAATCATAATGTGATTGAATTCTCAAACAGATGTATAGGGGGTGACTGTGATAAGGATTTGTCCATCTATTACTCAATGTGGGAGCCCATCTGCAGGTGGATTGTAGCTGGGCTATTCAGAAAGAAAATATTGTCCCGTCAATCAGAAGCAACTGACAAGTAATTATCAGTCTCACTGCAAATGGTAATAAGACACTTTTATGAATGAACCCTATATGAAGGCATGGATATGGTGAAAGGCCACCAAGGCCCGGGTCTAGCGCGGCAGGATTTTAGGGGGCGGCATGTTGCCCAACCACATCCACATTGGTTTGGAAGCTCTAGTGATGCTCATGAGATACAATAGTTCTTTAAATTTCCAGCGTGCTAATCCCCAGTGTTCCCAATCTGATGATGAAAATTTGTCCATGTGCACGAATTAAGGGGAGGGGACAGGGGTGACAAATGGCAATGGGTCTAGGGGTGCCCGCATTGTAAATCCGGCCCTGTCTATATGTACTTCCAGGGTACCAGAATAACTAATGATTGGGAGACACTTGTATGTATCTATCTGATTGGACTGCACTGATTGCATGCAGTGTAGGACTGACCTGCCAGAATCCACAGTCTTGGTCTTCGTGCAGGACCTTTGCATGATGGGATTTTCTATTATAGTACTCTGTGGGTTTTTTATAAAGCAATGCTGCAGCTCTAGGAAATGGCTTAATATACAGCAGACTTGAAACAAAGGATGACAACAAATAAGGTATGCCTCTCAAGAAAGATATTTATTGGTAGACTTTCCTTGTCCTTTAACGTCTCTTTACCTTCAATTGAAAGCGTTCCATTCTTCACCTCTCAAGGCAGGACCGAACACACTGCAAATCGCTTTACTGGAAACTCTGACACCCTCACTGCAGGGTCCTCATTAGTATAAATTTAAAAAAGGGGGAAATTGAACTTCAAAGGGATTCTGTCACAGGAAAACATGTTTTTTTCAAAACACATCATTTAATAGTGCTGCTCCAGCAGACTTCTGCACTGAAATTCATTTTTCAATAGCTCAAACAGATTCTTTTTATATTCAATTTTCAAATCTGACATGGGGCTAGACATATTGTCAGTTTCCCAGGTACCCCCAGTCATGTGACTTGTGTTTTGATAAACTTTAGTTACTCTTTACTACTGTACTACAAGTTGGAGATAGATAGAGAGATGTAGGGAAAATTACCCTGGGGAATGTAGAGAAAAGTATGGGGAGAATATGCAAAGGGGCGAGAATGAGACTTGCAGATAAATATACACAAAGGTATAGTAGAGGCTGGGTATTAAATATGTCAAAACTGAATATGAAGGGATGAATGTAAGAAGCAAATTATAGTGGTGATATGTTTTATTGCAATGGACTTAAGTTGGTTAAATGGGGAAAATAGATCTTCTTGTGAATGGGGAATGAGCCCACAAATCAGACTGACACAGATGTCATTCCTGCTCAGTACTTTACAAGTGACTGCTCTAAAGCTTGTGTCTTGTCACTTCCATCTGCATCCTCATTCCCATAAATACAAATAGTTGTATGTCTTTCCTCAGTATGGTAACAAATAACAATTATTGCACATATGACACAAATGTTAAACTAATATGCATAATTTAGAGATCAGTTGAGATCTAATACCTTGCTGAAAAGTATTACTGTCTACTTAAAGGACTAGTAACGTCAAAAATCTTTACAAAGAAATTCGTAAGAAAACAACGAAAAACGAACACCAACACAAATTAAAATTTAAAATAGCAAAGCCTTTATTGAGAAATAATTTACAGAAACTCCACTTCCTGTCCTCTTCAGAAACGGCAAAAGGGCGACCATCCATCCTGCAGCGCTCGATTTCTCCTCCTGGCTATTCACTGACAGCGTGTCCTCTGCCCGATCGCCTTCTCCAGCTCTTTTTCATCCTTCTTCATCCAGCAGCAGTAGGAAGGCGATGTCTCCAAACTCCGCTCCAGGAATGTAGCCCTGACTGCCGACCCCCGTGCCCACTCCCTCACTCTCAAGGCAAATTAAATAAAGTAAATAAAAGTAAATAAAATAACCCCGGCTCTTTGCAGGTCTTTGAGTGTATTAGGAGGCTGCACCGCTCCAGGGCGAAAGCCTGTCCCCCCCAAATCCTGCTGGCTGCTTAACGATTCAGCCTTCAGCAGCCCAACAGCAGTTTCACAGAGGGAGCAGCAGCTGCAGGCGGGGGCAGCACGGCTCACCAAGAGAAGCCCGTCCTCCTGGGGTTGCCGGCTCAGTGTTGGACACATTCTTATCCGGCTGCTTTGTTTCATTCATAGTCAGCCGCCAGCTGCCCGGAACCAGTGGAGGAGAGTGACGGAGTGGGCACGGGGGTCGGCAGTCAGGGCTGCATTCCTGGAGCGGGGGTGCGGGGTTTGGAGACATCGCCTTCCTACCGCACCTGGAGCACGATGCTGTCTCACGCTGACCTCCTGGATGGCGGATCGGTGAGTTCCCTCCCAGGGAAGCTCTACATGGGCTAATTCCTGCTAAAGTAATTGTGTAGCATTAAACTTTAATTTTATTTAACTGCAGCCTCCTAATACACTCAATGCAGACCTGCAAAGAGCCGGGGTTATTTTATTTACTTTTATTTACTTTATTTATTTATTTATTTCATGTGCCTTGAGAGTGAAGGAGTGGGCACTGGGGTCGGCAGTCAGGGCTGCATTCCTGGAGCAGAGGAGCGAGGTTTGGAGACATCGCCTTCCTACTGCTGCTGGATGAAGGAGGATAAAGAAGAGCTGGAGAAGGCGATCGGGCAGAGGACACGCTGTCAGTGAATAGCCAGGAGGAGAAATCGAGCGCTGCAGGATGGATGGTCGCCCTTTTGCCGTTTCTGAAGAGGACAGGAAGGGGAGTTTCTGTAAGTTATTTCTCAATAAAGGCTTTGCTATTTTAAATTTTAATTTGTGTTGATGTATGTTTTTCGTTGTATTCTTACAAATTTCTTTGTAAAAATTTTTGACGTTACTGGTCCTTCAAAAGAGTCAAACACATCCAGGCAAATTGCCACATTCATTTTGTTCAGGGTTGGACTGTACCCACTAGGATGCTGGCCCTGCTGACCACATCGGAAACTGTTTTGATTTCTGTGGAAGGTGATGAAAAAATGAATGATGGCTGTCCATTCCACTGTGGCATGCATGCCCATCTTGAAGTTTCAGTTATGCAAAAGGAAAGCAGCATGGGAAGACTAAAAGAGAGGAAAAGTTTGTGTTATTCTGCTTGTGTGGGTGAGGTAATGCTTCCAATCTTTCCTTTTCCGCAGTGATCTTACTGACATGTCTATGGTTCATATGTTCATTGTCCATTTGGGTAATTATGACTATAGGGAGTTGCAAAGGGCCTAAAAATGTGACAATATTTTGTTGAGACATCTGTGTATATAGTGGTGGTGGTGGGGGGGAATCAAAATCTGTGAGGGGTTGTGGCTATGGTACTCTGGGGTGAGGTTCTCGGGCAGGCCCTAGGTACCCCAATTTGACACTGATTGCATTTATTTTTTGCAGATACCTACAGGGTCAGACTGGGCTTGCAAACACTGGTTAAAAAAAACATGTGGGCCCTATAACCTCTGTAGATCTAGGCCCGCTCCTTCAAACTGTGAGCACTGGTGCCCTTCCCCGCCCCTGATCATGGGTGCAAGACAGACAAAAAAGCAGTAAGCGCTATGTGACTGGGGCAGTATTTGCAGGGCCAGATTTACATAGCAGGCGCCCCTAAGCCCACTGTTATTTCGTCACCTCCCTTTTATTTGCTCAAATTTTCATTGGGACCAGAGCAATGGGGATTGGCACACAAGAAATTTAAAAAACTATCATATCTCCTGTGCAACCCCAGTGTTTCTTAACCAATGTGGGTGTGGTTGGGCAGCATGCCACCCCCTAAAATCCTGCCATCCAAGGCCAGGGCCTTGATGGCCTTTCCACAAATCCGGGCCTGAGTATTTGGAGGAGCTAACTGGAGTCTGCGACTTGGGTGGGGGCAGCCCTGGTGTGTTCCAGACATCTTTGTCCAACACTGGATACGTATTCGATCTTGCCTATTTTCAGCATTTGCTGACTTCTTCCTTAGGCAATGGCCTCATGGGGATATACAGTAAATATACCAGTTTAAGCTGGTAGCCTTGCGATTGAGGCCTTAGGAAAAAATACACAGTGTTTGCATATTTTGCCAAAGCTTCCAATATGTTTTATACATTCAGCATGTATTTCAAGTGCCTGTGTGTAAGTGCCCGAAAAGATGCACTGCAAATGAAGGAATACTCTTCTTGTGTGTCCTTTGTTTATAAAATTTTATTGAGGTTTAAGGAAAAGCATAGACAAGTATAATACAATTGTATAAGGAGATGCAGAGAACGGTTAGCGATGAATCATTAATGTGATACATCACATTCCTTTTCGTCTTACATAGCACTTATTTTGTACTAGTGATGTGTGGGCCGACCCGATACCCGCAGGTCGGGCGGGTTCGGGTCAACCTCGCACTGCTCCTCGTGGGTGTGGGTTGAGCTCTTCTCCTGCTCTCCCCTCCCGCCACCTTCAAATGCCAGCATCTGACTTCCGGGTTACGGTTTTATAGTCTCGCGTCTGCTCGCCCCGCCCCTTTTGTGACGTCATCGATGGGGCGGCGCGGGTCTATAAAAGGACCCCGGAAGCGGGGGTGTGTGCGGGCGCTGACTGCAGCAGGGCAGGTGAGGGTCGGGTGCAGGTCAGGAGAACCCTGACCCACACATCACTATTTTGTACATAACTGTATAATTCCAGAGAGCCCTTTCTATCACCATAAAATGAGGGCTAGGAGGGCTACACATTATCTCAATTTTTCAATAGCACAGTATATGCTAGCTATCCAACAAGAATTTTAGGTTCATTCCAAAAATAAACAGGCAGGTTGACTGGTTGTTGATAGTACAGTATGGGTATAATTGTGATCTTAGACCGGGGCAGGGAAAATGATGATGTAAATGATGTCCAATATCTATAAAATTCTGCACAATATGCTGTTGCTGTATAACCATATAAAAATAAAGTAGCAGTACTTAGCAGCATGAATACCCGCACAGTCAGCACATATGTCTCATACACAGTCAGTGTACATCTTATAATTGTTTGTCAGTGTTTTTTTCACCTACAACTCGTAAATACGCATTATACTGTTATACACAGTGTCGTACTGGCCCACCGGGATACCAGGAAAGCTCCCGGTGGGCCCAGGGGACCTCTTGCTTTTAACTATTTGGCCTATTTCATGGTGATTCCCTATTTCTTTATGAGAACAAAGAGGCTTAATAATGGAAGAACAGAGTATAGTATGTAGAGGAAAGAGACTAGGAGAATAAAGAGGCTGAGTGAGGAGAGGATGTATAGTAGTTTGGAAAGTGGGCCCTCAGCCAGGGGCACTCCACCAATGAGGCAAGTTGATCCACTTGCCTCAGGCGGCAGCGCCCCCCTGGTTACCAGGGGCAGCAGAAATGCCGCTCCTGGCAACTAAGAGCCAAATTTCCGGTTTTCAACCCGGAAATTCGGCTCTAGTGCAGAGAGCGCAATTGCGCTCTCTGCACTAGCGTTGTGCAGCGCCCCGACGCCTTCCTGCGCAGAAAATGTGAGCGTCTTGAGGAGGGGTCAGGGCGGCAATGGAAGGCCGCCTCAGGAGGCATAAAGGTGCGGATCGGCGCTGCCCTCAGCCTAAGGTTTTCTGGTGGGCTCCTGGCATCCCAGTCTGACACTGGTTATACAGTACGTCTATCTGACATTATGGCACTATAGCATGCTGACGTGGAGCTCAGTTGCTGTTATCCCTCAGAAATGGTGTTTTATCCTGTACTAATCAGATGTGATTAGTGGTGTAATTAATCCAGGACGAGCGCCTCCCCAGGCGAGCAGACGCTAAGATCACCTCAGGCGCAGCTGTGCAGGAGGGTGGGGCGCTGGCCCTTTGAGGCTGTGACAGTTCCGTGCGCGCTCCCGCTCGCCTGATACAGTGGGGAAGAGAGTGCGGGCCCGCGCCTAGTCTCGCAACGTCTCGCGCGTGCTCTCGAGAATCAGAGGAAAGCGAGTGAGTGTGGCGGCGCTAGTAGGGTATCCACACACCCAAAGGGCTGAAACGGCGCTCACGTGACCGGCAGCTGCTACTGGAGATCGAAAGAGGGAGGGAGAGCCAGACACCCGGTGGAACGAGACCGGAGGGGAACAGCAGCATGGGTGAGTGTGACACTGACACCTAAACATGGGGCGCCCTGTGTGTGAGTGTGTGCTAGCTACACTAGAGAGATACTCCCTGAATGGCACCGGCTGTCGCGATATCCATTACAGTGCGGCCAATACAATGCACATCTGCGACATCCCAGTGTCGGGATTAATCCAGAGTAGTGTGTAGTTCTCAGTCCTGCGGCTCCTGCCACTGCCCCTGTCTTGTGTGAACCGACCGATCTTCCGCTTCTGATCACGAATGGAGCTTGAGCATGTTACTGCTGTACAGCTGTTCCTCGCCTGCATCTCTCACACAGGCATCTCAGCTGTTGCACTACAAATCCCAGCGTCCCCCCCACACCCACAAACTGCAATGAGTTCTTTCAGCGGAAGTATGTGGTTAAGGTGCACCAGCCGTCACAACATTAGCTGTCGTTGGGGATGCTGGGAGTTGTAGTTCACTGCAATAATGTCAGAGCAGCAGCAATGCAGATTCTTCTACTGATTCCTGAATGTGGCCATCTGGAACACTGGCACCGTCCATGCACAGATGTGTGTGTCTACACGTGATGGATTATCTGTTTCACATGTGTGATCACATAGCAGTCCTTAGGAACAGCATCATCATCCCCATATATACAGTTACCCAGCACATTACATCAATATACAAACAAGATACTTTATTAACAAGGCTTGCAGAATGAAACAGAAGCATAGAAAGGCACTGGTCCAAGAACTGACAATCGACAACTGTTTTGTATTCACCGCGGGTACTCTGTATGTTCTGTTTGTATTCTGATTTCCACGAGGCTGTAGCAACCTACCATAGTCTCATACTTACCTCTTGGTGTTATGCCAGGAGTATATTAACAACTGGCAGGCCGTAGGACGAAATTCAAAAAAGCTGTGACATATCTGTCACATTATAAATGTTAGCAAATAAATAGCATCTATGCAAATGAATTTGCTGGTGGAGGGTTTATTTCATGTGTATAATGTGCAATTCTATAGGTGCACATGTATCGGCGTCCCCTCAGGTCTGGGTGCAAAAATTCACCCACTAAAGAAGTGTTGCTACCGACCCTACTCTTGAGTTTCAGGCCGACCGCCAGACCCAGACTGTGATTACCTGATATCTGCTCCCACAATTGCTCCATAGGACCAAGGAAATGGAAAATGAAAGCACTTTCAGTTTTGCTATTCTGCTATAGTAACCAGCCATGGAAATAACAATAAGCAGAAAAGAACAAATATGTTACAGTATATGTAAGATTAAAGGAGAAGGAAAGTCTATCACAATCACTTAGAGGTACCAAAAGTTAGCTTAGGTTATTGTATTATCTTGCCTGATACCCAGGGCTAGTGCTCCTTTTAGCAGAAAACTGAAACAGCCCAATGGTTCATCTTGTGGAACCGAGGGTAGAATAAGGAGGCAGGACAGGACCACTCTGTGGTGGTACCTTAAAAGGGTGTTATGTTAACTTAGTATGTTATTAATTGGCTAATTCTAGGCAATATTTCAGTTGGACTTCATTTTTTATTATGTATAGTTTTTAAATTATTACAGCTTTCCAATTGGGCTACTTATTAGCTCCTGCTACACTTATAGTATAAACAGTGTAGCAGGAGCACCAAAAGGGGTTGTTCAGCTTTGAGTTAACCTTGAGTGTGATGTAGAGCGTTATATTCTGAGACAATTTTCAATTGTTTTTCATTTTGTATTATTTGTGGTTTTAAAGAAATTTAGCTTTTTATTCAACAGCTCTCCAGTTTGCCATTTCAGCAATCTGGTCGCTGGGGTCCAAATTACCCTAGTAAGAGGAGAGGGCCTGAGTAGAAAGTAATAAAAAGTAGCAATAGTAATAGATGTGTACCTTTACAGAGCATTTGTTTTTGTGCCAGCGGCCCCCATTTGAAAGCTAGAAAGAGTCCGATGAAGGCAAATAATTCAAAAACTATATAGAATAAATAATGAAGACCAACTAAAACGTTGGTTAGAATTAGCCATTTTATAACATACTAAAAATCAACTGAAAGTTGAACCACCCCTTTAAAACAGGCAGAGAACTGATTAATGCTACAGGAAGTGGAAAACAAATATTGCTTTCAACTGCAATTATATTTCAAATAACTTTAAAACCACAGTAAATGTTTAATGATGGCATATTGGAGAGTTGTTTAGAATGGTAGCCGCGCACAGAAAAACCTGCTCAATAAGTGAGTTCACTAAGCAAGCAGATCTTTGCCTTTTTATTGGCCATCCAGGTGATTGGTCAGTTGAAGCTGTTTCAATACTAGACCAAACTTTTAGATCTTAATAGGAGCCAAAGCAAAACTGTTGGGAGAGGATAACATTAAAGGGCCAATGCAGTTGTTACCCAACAGGAATACTAAACCTGCCCAGTTGATATCTGCTGATCCTAGACCAGACATTGGTTGAACAGGCCTGTATTTGGCCCCATATACAAGCCAATAAGGCGCAGGTAAGGTAATTGGCAGCTAGAGAGTAGTAGCAATCCAAACTGCTATTTCCACACATTTCGTTGTGATTTCACCCTGGGTGGCAATGCGAAAATTACCTTGTTATTTATTTACATTCTAAAGAGAATGCATGTGTGTGCAGTGCTTCTAAAATGCTTTCTGTACAAAGCAATTTCTAAGGAAAGCTTAGAAAAGATTGATTGTGGGAGCTTGTCAGTTATTATAAGGTAGAGAGATTTCGATGTGCAGGTCAGTGATGAGAAGCCATCTTTGTAGGCTGATTATGTTAGGGGTCATCAACAAAGACCCAAGAGTGCACCATTTAGTCAGCACTTGTTTCCTGGGTCTATCTGGACTCTGCCCCTCATGTTGTTGTAGCCAACATCTTCTGCTGCTCCGATTAAACAGGCAAGTTATGGGACAATCTCCAGTAAAGAATACAAGGTGAGAGGGAACATCTCACAACACTGTTTAGGAGTTAAAATTAAATTTGGAAAACTTGAGACCAAAATTTGAAATGGTAAAAAAAAGTCCAAATGATCATAGAATATGATGTCTACATCATACAAAGGTTTGCTTTAAAGAGAATGAAACATCATTATAAAAGTGAAATGGATCCACCACCCAAAAACTGTTTATTGCATAATGAAAACACATTTAATTTTTAGCAACTTTCCAAATAAATGATATAACCTATTCTTTGGCTATTTATTGGCTCTACCAATTTGGTGTTTGTTACAAGGCCAGCAGCCTAGGACTGTGCAGGAAAAAAGCCTCCTGCTTAAAGGAACAGTAACACCAAAAGGATCCAGAAATTGGTTGGGATTTGGCCAGGATTCGGCCTTTTTCAGCAGGTTTCAGCCCAATCCTTGTGCCTGTCTGAAATGAATCCTAATTTGCATATGCAAATTAGAGGCGGGGAGGGAAATCACATAACTTTTTGTCACAAAACAAGGAAGTAAAAAAATTTTTTCCCAATTTTTCCCCTTCCTGCCCCTAAAATGCATATACAAATTAGGATTTGGTTCAGTATTTGGCTGTGTGTTTCATGAAGGATTCAGGGATTCTGCAAATTCCCAAATAGTGGATATGATCCATCATTTTTGTAGATTGTTAAATATGTCCCTTATGCACAAATAATATGAAGCATTTTCTTGCTTTCTTTTATTATAAGCAGCTAAATAACTTTACATTAGTAACGAACACCTAAGCATTAAGCATATTATAATGTAAGCATAATTATAATGTAAGTTTCTAATAGAATTCAATCAATGAAAATCAGAGCCCTTTAACAAAAATGTTCTGTATTATAGGTATACGCTCTGTTAGCCAGGGGTTTTTCCTAGTTAACTGGTGTTTACATAATGTGGAGCACCATGCCCTGAAGCTACCTGAAAACATTAAACATTTAAAACCCAGTAGATTTGGTTTGCCATCAGCATGGATTTATTTTAGCTTAGTTAGCATCAGGTTCATAGTACTGTATAATTATTTTAGAGACAAAGCTAGTCAGTTCAAAAAATAGGAAATTGCATTACTTATATTGGAGCTTTCTGAATAATGGGTTACCAGATAATAGATCCTATGCTTGTAACTTATTGTCAATAATATTATTACTGTTATTATTAACTTGTATTTATGAAGCCCCAACATATTCCTTAGCACTGTCCAGTAAATGTGTGCATACACTGGACATACAGATTAAATAAAAAAAAAATAACAAATACAAAAAGTAAAGAGGCCCCTGCTCTAAAGAGCTTAACATGTTTTCTATTCAGCTGTGAGTTTTTTTCTGTAGTACAATATAATATAAATTGTTGCTTAACACATATGGCCCAGTATCTGATGCATTTTTATTAGTGTAAACCCATCTTGTTTTAGTTCTCATCTCATCTTAAAGGGGATTTTTTTTTCCATTTTAGAGGTGGACCTTTCTTGACAACTTTTCAGTTGCTCTGTATTTTACATTTTTATGTTTTTAAATGACAGTGGACGTTTCACTAAATGGATTTTTAGTACATACATACTAAAAGTTATTTTTAAGATGAACTACCCATTAACTTTCATATTTTAACTCTTTTCAGCCTGCAACTTAAATGCTTTCTTGTCAGCTGAGTCACTGAATGGGAAATTTGAGGTTACAGGTTTAAAAAAAAAAATGAATTATTGAAAAGTATAACTACATAGCAAAACATTTACTCTGCTGATTATCTCTGAAATGCCACGGTGTCATAGGTCAGATAGGTAGACAAAATTAAAGAAAATGAATTAACAAAATTATAGTATCCTTATAATTGCAGTGCAAGTTATAGGGAAAATATACACCCATTTCTTATATGAGCTTTGTATTCAGTTAGCCATGATTGTCTGCTATGCTTCAAGGACCATTTTCCCTCCTCCCCCTAGGCTCATGCTGTGATCCAACCCTTCCTCATTATTGTGTGTATGGAATGGAATGTACAGTCTTTAAAGGGATCCTGTCATCAGTAAACATGTTTTTTTCAAAACGCATCAGTAAATAGTGCTGCTCCAGCAGAATTCTGCGCTGAAATCCATTTCTCAAAAGAGCAAACAGATTTTTTTATATTCAATTTTGAAATCTGACATGGGGCTAGACATTTTGTCAATTTCCCAGCTGCCCCTGGTCATGTGACTTGTGCCTGCACTTTAGGAGAGAAATGCTTTCTGGCAGGCTGCTGTTTTTCCTTCTCAATGTAACTGAAGGAGTCTCAGTGACACATGGGTTTTTACTATTGAGTGTTGTTCTTAGATCTGCCAGGCAGCTGTTAGTTATCTTGTGTTAAGCTGGCCATAGACGCAAAGATCCGATCGTACGAATCAACGTACGATCGGACTTTCCCATCTCCCGACCCTCCACTAACCATTCAGATCAAAGTCTTTACCATTCCGATCAAATAAGAACAGATCACCCAATGTTCTGCCCCTGACAGCAATCGTACGATACTTATGTCTGACAACACTAGTGACAGTCTCCCACTGAAAATCGTACGATCGGCAATACACGCAGAGATATTATCGGCAGGCGACGGAAATTTTCTAACCTGTCCGATCGACCAAACGACCGATCTCCGACGGACGAAAAATGTCGGGACTCTCCACACATGGTCCGAAAATCGTACGAATCCACGATTCGTACGATCGGATCTTTGCGTCTATGGCCAGCTTTAGGGAGCTGTTATCTGGTTACCTCCCCATTGTTCTTTTGTCTGGCTGCTGGGGGGGGGAAGGGAGGGGGTGATATCACTCCAACTTGCAGTACAGCAGTAAAGAGTGATTGAAGTTTATCAGAGCACAAGTCACATGACTTGGGGCAGCTGGGAAATTGACAATATGTCTAGCCCCATGTCATATTTCAAAATTGAATATAAAAAAATCTGTTTGCTCTTTTGAGAAATGGATTTCAGTGCAGAATTCTGGTGGATTAGCACTATTAACTGATTCATTTTGAAAAAAAATTTTTTCCCCATGACAGTATCCCTTTAAGCCTTTGAAACGCCACTATACCCATTGCCAGCAAAAAAAAGTTTGCCAGGGAACATGAGTAAACTTTTCATCATCTCATCTTCTTAGGGTGAAGACACACAGAACTACTAGTAGCAACTACTTGTCACGTCCTACAAAATAGACAATAGCGATAATTGGATTTGCTAAGACACTTCGGGGCATATTTACTGAAGGTCGAGTTTTAGAGGTTTGTGAGGTTTTTTTAGACCTCAATGAACTTATGACTTGAATGGTTTAAAATTTAAGAAAACATTTGAATCCGTGAGTTCAGGGTTAACATCCAGAAAACTCGATTTTTGATTAAAAAATAACCTGGAAAAACTCAAATTTTTTGTGGAAAACACAACTTGATCCTTAATAAATCGGCCCTATGTGTGTTTTAGCAGAGGCAATTCTCAGTATTGTCTATGGCCGGGTATTTTTTTTTTTTTGGCATTTTGTAGCTGCTTCTAGTAGCTCTGTGTGTCTGTACCCTAAATTGCTAGGGCCAATGTGGCAGATTGAAAGGAGGGATTCATTTTGTTACTATCTTTCTGTTCAGATCCTTTCCTACTTTGCCAGGCACTCAGACAACCATATCTCTGTCAACCATTGCCTTGCCTGTGGTCATCTCATAAAAACAGCATTTTCTTCAGATGTCTGGGGATGCTAATAACTATAATTTATCAAAACTGGGACAGTCACAGTTTCTTTAAAGGTTATGTATATGTTGTAGAGGTCAGCAGCTATATACTGTATTATTATAGAACATCCTGAAGTGTTTTGTAGCTTATTCTCTATATAATTTACTGGAGTTTCGTTGGTTGCATATATAGTGTGCCAAAAGCAAATAATAAAGTATTCAGATTTCCCAGGAGCAGGTCAGAAATGGGGCCAGTTGGGAAGATTGTAGATTTAAATTTGACACATACGTTTCTGCATTACTTAACGTTAGCCCTACTGATTGTACTGTTACCATTACGATTAATACATTAGTCGGTGACATTCCTTTGATGCTGCTGAGAAATGTGTCAACTAATGGAACCAATTGCAACAGTTAACTGAAAAAAGTAATGATTGCTGGCGAGCTATCTAAAAGCAAAAGTATTTGGACAGCAAACAACCTTTTTAGGTATGTGCTTACATGTACCTTATTACGCAATGTGTACTTGTTTGAGCCCGAGGAAGGGTGCCATCTAACTTACATGATGCAGTTCTTATTCTATTGGCAAAATAACCATAGGCTTCCTTACATCATGTAAGCTGTGCAGCTGTTGTATTGGTACAAGTTGCCAGGATATAGCATCTCAGCCACGAGAAGCCTGGTGAGCCAGCAAAGAGCAACTTGGCAACAGTTTTGAATTATAAACAAACGCAAACTTGGCACAAAATAATGCTTATGTGTAGAGATGGCTTTATGGATCACCTCAATATGAGCATGGATTCCTTTGGTTTGTTTTGCTTCTTAAAAGCCTTTCTAAAGCATGATTCTGCTGAATAAGCACAATAAAACCATCTTTTTTTCCCCTTTTTCTTATTCATTTTTAGACAATCTAAACGATGCCCTGGAAAAATTGAAGCTTACTGGAACTGAGTGCACATCTGACAAGCTCGACGGGTGTTTCGATTGCCTGCTTCAGGCACTTGGCCATAACAGTAAGTTGTCAAAATATGTTTCTAATTTATTATACTTATTTATGAACATTATTTAAGATGGTTAGGCATGGACCTAGTTCTGTAATGTATGCTATATTGTCCTGGAAGGCAATTGGTTGGATTCAAATGAGCATGCACAGATTTAGTTCAGCAGCCCCTATGCCAATCATTTAGATCACTTGGTGGGAGTGAACATCTGTATTGATGACCCCCCCATATAATAGTCATAGTTATTAGTTAGCTGTTCTGTCTAATCAACTTTTGTCAGTCAAACTAGAGACTAATTGGGTAAAATTTCATTTTAATGGAGAACTAGACCCTAAAAATAAATATGGCTAAAAAATGCCATATTTTATATATGTTATTGTACCAGCTTAAAGTTTAAGCTTCTAAATAGCAGCAATGATCCATGTCTGTCCCTAAGCTTAGTTAGTGACAGCAGCACAGAGCATCTGGGGCATCTTTGGAGGCACAGATCTTTACTGCTAAAGGGCTGTGGTTGGCTTGGGCTGGTACAGAAGCCCAAGACATAATGTACATTTCTAGCTGACTTCTTTAGTTAAGCTTAAATTCTCCTTTAAAGGAGAAAAAAAAATATACACAATAGCTAGTTTTTGTTGGCCTACCCTTTTCAATCAATCAAATGGCTGGACAATTGTCTCAAACATTCACAAAGCTAAACTGCATTGCTGAGATCTTTGTGGCCTCAGGACAGAATATATTGCAAGAGATATTTCGAACAAATAGAGCATTCTCTAAGGATCATGCATTGCTTCCCAAACATGCAGTGAAGGAAATGACTGGCTGTCTGGAACTAATGACTGATCTGATTGGCTTGCACAACAAATTTAATTGGTCGAGGCCTTCGGTCAACCAAGTTCATTGGTTGACTGAGGGCCTCATACATGGAGTACTACTATGCAAATGTGTTTGAAAATGAACTGTCTGACAATGCTGCTGCTTTAAAAGTGCAATACACAAATAAATACAGTTATACAATATTTCCACATTCATAGATTTCTCATCTCTCCCTTAAATGGGATCCTACACCCAAAAATCATTTTTTGCATAGTGAAAAAGAATGTAATTAGAAGTAACTTGGCAATTTATGTTCATTAAAATGTTTTTAAGGCTATTTTAAAATGTACTCTCTGTTAAAAGCAGTATCTGTCTGACTTTTAAGTTCATCTCTAATGGATATATATTTGAAGGTTGCTTAGAATATATTCTTTCATTATGCAAAAGTTAGAGCGCCTTTAAATGTTATCATGGCTGCTCCTTTCATGGACAGTATATGTAATTTACCATAGATTGTGAAGTCCTAGGATATTCTGCAAATGCTGCTTTTATGTTACTGAAATTAAGCTGGTTGCTGCTAATAAGCTTTTACTTTATTGAATGAATGTATGAGTTGATTGTCGATTTAATTCTCCACATCCCTGTACTTAATAAACACTGTGGAACAGTGGTTGGCTCATTACTTGTCATTTCAAACTGTGCTTTTGTGTGAGACCTCAAGTGCACATAAAGAGCAAGGTGGCAGCACTATGATCGAAATCTGTTATCCATTGCTGATGTTAAGGGTGTCAAGGAACTGTCTGTTGAAACATTTTAAGGATCTTCGGCCACCTACAGACCCAACCTAGGACATTCATTTGGCTGTAAACTTTAAGTCCTGTGTAGGGAGCAGTATAGTCATATAAGCACATTGTGATGCTATATAGTCTTTTTTTAATGTATTTCTTATTTGTTCCTCAACAAAAAAACACAAAAAATGTCTGTGACGCTGTTTATTATTTTATTTCCATATACTTCAATGATCTATGGTCTATTTAACTATGATTTTAGTGTGAATTTCAGAGTAATCCTGGTACAGGTATGGGACCTGTTATCCAGAATGCTCGGGACCTGGGGTTTTCCGGATAATGGATCTTTCCGTAATTTGGATCTTCATGCCTTAAGTCTACTAGAAATTCATTTAAACATTAAAGGAATTGTTCAGTGTAAAAATAAAAACTGGGTAAATAGGCTGTGCAAAATAAAAAATGTTTCTAATATAGTTAGTTAGCGAAAAATGCAATGTATAAAGGCTGGAGTGATTTGATGTATAACATGTCAGTCTGAACACTGCTTCCTGCTTTTCAGCTCTCTTGGTTTACACTGACTGGTTACCCTGGCTACCAGGCAGTAACCAATCTGAGACTTGAGGGGGGGGGGCCCCATGGGTCATATCTGTTGCTTTTGAATCTGAGCTGAATGCTGAGGATCAATTACAAACTCACTGAACAGAAATGTACCATGTGGCCCCCCTTCAAGTCGCTGACTAACTCAGAGTTATAGAGCTGAAAAGCAGGAAGTTGGATTCTGGCTGTTTTATTAGACATCTGTTCACTCCAGCCTTTATATATTACATTTTTGGCTAACTTACTATATTAGAAACATTTTTTATTTTGCACAGCCTATCTATTTACCCAGTTTTTATTTTCACACTGAACTGTTTCTTTAAATAAACCCAATAGGCTGGTTTTGCTTCCAATTAGGATTCATTGTATCTTAGTTGGGATCAAGTACAAGCTACTGTTTTATTATTACAGAGAAAAAGGAAATCATTTTTAAAAAATTGGATTATTTGAATAAAATGGATTTGATGGAAGACGGCCATTCCGTAATTCGGAGCTTTCTGGATATCGAGTTTCCGGATAAGGGATTCTATACCTGTATATGTACTTTCATAAAGCATGCACTGAGACTTTGCATATGGAATTTACTTCAGAGGGGAATCACAGCATTTCTGCAGTTGTATATACGGACATTGAATACCCCCATAGTTTTTCTCCAGAGGTAACTGTGGGTGTGTGTGTATATGTATGTGTGTATATATATATATATATATATATATATATATATATATATATATATATATATATATATATATATATATATATATATATATATATATATATATATATTACACGTGTAATGACGTCATCACACTCCCTTTCACGCCACTGGGACTTTTTAAGGTTGATTGTTGTTTGTCTGTGCACTTTGACAAAGGCTAGAGTGGTAGCCAAAACGTTAGCAGCTTCTTTGCTGAATAAATACTCCTTTTCTTCACCATAAGTCCTGCGAGTTGGACTTTATGCTTATTTTTTGGCTATTTGCACCCAGGCAAATTTATATATATGCTCACAGGGGTTAAATTGGACTGGATGGATGTTTTTCAACCAAATTGTCTGTGTGTGTGTAACTGAAAGTTGCCTCAAGAATGATTTAAGTAAATGTGCCTAAAATACATATAGTCCTAAAATATCTCTCCACCAGTGCTGTAACTTCTGGTGTCTCACACTGGAATTTGCTGGTTTCCTCTGTCTATTGTAATGTTCTGGTTTTCAGCTTCTACCTCAAGCATTAGACATGAGACACACAGATGACTAAGTTACCCAGCCTGACCCTGTCTGATATGGTTAGTATCAGTAATAAGGTTTCTGCATAGAATCTAGAATGTTCAACTGAAGGCACCCAGAAGGCATGCTGCTTTGGAAGAGTAATGAGAAGGTTTGATATCCTTAGTGTAGTAGTGATTTGAGATTTCCTAGAGCCATCCTTTTTTCCTCCTTATGTAAATCACTGACATGTGCAGGTTAGTTTAATGCCGTAGTACAGATATGGGATCCGTTATCCAGAGAGCTCCAAATTATGGAATGGCCATCTCCCATAGACTCCATTTTATCCAAATAATCGAAATTTTTAAAAAGTATTTCCTTTTTCTCTGTAATAATAAAACAGTACCCTGTTCTTGTACCAAATTAAGATATAATTAATCCTTATTGGAAGCAAAACCAGCCTGTTTGGGTATATTTAATGTTTACATGTTTTTTTAGCAGATTTAAGGTATGAAGATTCAAATTACAGAAAGATCCATTATCCGGAAAACCCCAGGTACAGGTCCCATACCTGTACAAAACTGCTGTAGATCAGACTTGGGCTATCGAAAGATGCATTGCTGCTGCTCTGATCTATAAATTAGGGAGGGGGGTTTGTAGTGTGAACCCTTAAGTTTTTAATGAAAACTACCCTTGAAAATTCAAGTTTTTCAGGAAAAACACAACCCTTAATAAAGGTTTCAAAACTATGAAAACCTCTAATGTAAAACTACACTGTTGAAATCTGTTGAGGTTCTGTAGAAATTGTAAATTGTAAAATATTCAGTTATTTTGAGGTTTTAGAATTTTTCTAATTTTTTAAAAAATTTTTAGCTTGTAACGGCACAAACAAATTAGAGTAATAATATCAAGTCCCAAGGTTGCACCTTCCTAGTAATGCTTATGTTACAAAACAAAATGAATACAAATGTATTGAGTGGATATGTGCTTAGTAGAGCAATATTCAAAGGTAATTTTGAGAGAATTGTTGCGTAAGAAAACAAAAGCAGTAATTTTGGACCTGTGCTGTTAAAATTCAATAATTGCTCTAAAATATATATCCATTAGGTGAGGAAAAACTACACTGCAACCTTTTTTTCACACCACAATATCACTGCTACAATACTGATTGCAATTTGGGCACTATCTCTTGATTTATTCCAACAAAGCTATACTGTTTGTACACTTTAAAAAAAATCACCACCAACCACTTTGGTGGTCACTTGGTACTTTGCTGTTGCCATCTTGTTCCTGATTCTCCTTGCGCCCTAAGGAACATTTTCCTAGTCTTCTGATTTTCTTGCTTAGTTACTTTTTAACTTCTGCTTTGTAATATATGCATTACTGTTGCGGTCCCTTTACCCTCCTTTTTCCTTAGAAATGTAGGTCGTTTTTGATACTCTATTTGTGTCCCTGCTTGTCTTGGTTAGTAGGTCACACCACTTTGTGAGGGTATTATTACACAATAGGATGCCTATGGGTATCAATAGCAAAGATCTAGATTGCCTGAAACAGTGGTAATGTAAGCAAGTTTGAAACTGCAATTTGACCCTGTCACACATTCATAGATAATATATTCAAATAAGTGGGACATTCTTTTACTGCTAATTATTTTATTTCAAATACTGGTATGGGACCTGTAATCCAGAATGCTCAGGACCTGAAGTTTTCAGAATAAGGGATCTTTCCGTAAATTCGGATTTCCATACCTTAAACATAAATAAAAACCAATAGTAATATTTTGCCTCCAGTATGGATGCATTGTACAAGTACAATGTGCTGTTTTATTACAGTGAAAAAGGAAATCATTTTTAAAAATGAGTTATTTGATTAAAATGCAGTCTGTCGGAGGTTGCCTTCCTGTAATTCTGAGCTTTCCGGAGAACAGATTCCATGCCTGTACAAAGGACAATGATTTTTCACATAAGGAATTTTTACTGGCATTGAATAAAAAGAAGCCTTCACAAGAAATAGAATTTTAGGTTTTCTTTCCATTATAAATGTTATTATATTATTGACCGTGTACTCGTTTAATATAGTAACATTTCTGTAATTGTTGTGGGAGAAATATCTGCAAATGACAAATAGTTACCAGTACTTTGAATAAAAATAGAGATATATACTGTATATAACCCTTTTATCATGGACCTCAGTTTTTACTGTACCTATTGTGATATTGATTCTGTCTGGCCACCTGAATATATGAAGTATATAGGATTCACTCATTAAAGGGGTTGTTCACCTACCAAACACTTTTTTTCAGTTGAGTTGTTTTCAGATTGTGCAGAGAAATAAAGATTTTTTTCAATTGCTTTCCATCTTTTATTTATTTAACTTTATACCACGGGTCGGGCGGGTTCAGGCTAACCACACTGCACTATTTGCAAGTCACGACTTCTACCTGCTCTCCCCACCGTGACCTTAGATTGCCAGCTTCTGGTTTTATAGGCCCCCTTCTGCCCACCCTGAACCTTTTGTGATGTCATCGGCGGGGAAGCGATGGTCTATAAAAGGAGGAGGGAAGCCGAGTGCAGGTGGGTGCGAGTTGTGCTTTTCTCAACCCACACATCACTATTCTTACTGGTTTTCCAAAATCCAAGTTTAAAGTTTAATGTTCCTGGTTTTTCAGGCTGGCAGCTCAATAACCCAGGTGCATATTCTGAACTTTTAAAATTTGCTACATTTAGTTGCTACATTTAGTTTATACATGTAAGGCCAAAGGCCTCAGGAGTAGTGAGGACCAAGGGAGGAAAATAACAATGTCCAAGTTCGCAGTACAGTAGAGGATGAGACAGAAGAATGGTCAAAAAACAGGCAACAAGATCAGTCCAGGCAGAAGAGGTTCGAAGTCGAGAATTCCAGGCAAGGGTCGGTACACAATAGACAAGAAGTTCGCAATGAATCACACCCAGGAGTAGAAAACTAAACCTATAATTGGGCACAGGTTACAGTCCGGAGTTCCCTTATAAAGGCCCAAGTTTGGCGCCAATTTCGGACGCATCGGCGTCATGACGTACGCGCGGACGCGCTGACCAGGGTGTGGGAAGAAGCTGACATCATCCGTCTGCGTCCGTGAAGACCCAGGGAGCCACCATCTTGGTTATCTGTGCCAGATTCCATTACAGTACCCCCCCCCCCCAGGGGGGGCCTCCGGACCACCTGGGTTGGAAGGAAATTGCCGGTGGAATTTTTGGACCAGGAGAGGGGCGTGGACATCTGAATTTCTTACCCAGGAGCACTCCTCCGGGCCGAACCCCTTCCACTCAATGAGGTATTGTAGGGTGCCCCTCGAAATTCGGGAATCCAGGATTCTTTTAACCTCGAATTCCTGATGTCCATCCACCAAGACAGGAGCTGAGGAAGAAGAAGAAGTACCTGCAGGTTTGAGCAAGGAGACATGGAATGCATTAGGAATCCGCATCTCTGAGGGAAGTTGTAGACGAACAGCCACCGGGTTGATGATCTCAGAGATGGAGAAGGGACCGATAAATTTGGGACCAAGCTTCGGAGAGGGGACTTTAAGACGGATGTTTCGGGTGGATAGCCAAACCTTATCGCCAGGTGCGTACAAAGGAGAAGGGATTCTTCTTTGATCCGCGAACCTTTTCTGGACCAGGGAACTTTTTTCCAGATTGATGACCGTGGCGTGCCAAATGGCCGACATGTGGGCAGCTTGGTCGTTGGCGGCAGGGACATTGGTAAGTAATAAATCCTGGGGAAAAGCCAAAGGGTTAAGACCGTACATACAGAAAAAAGGGGACTTTTCGGAAGAAATGTGTAATGCATTGTTATGTGCAAATTCTGCCCATGGAAGCAGGTCCGCCCAGTCATCTTGGCACAGTGATACATGGCATCGAAGAAATTGTTTCAAGGGCCTGGTTAACCCTTTCTGCTGCTCCATTAGACTGGGGATGGTATGAAGATGAAAATTGAAGAGAGACACCAAGGGCTTTACACAGGGATCTCCAGAACTTTGAAACAAATTGGGAACCACGATCAGAGACAATTTCGGCAGGGAAACCATGGAGGCGAAAAATGTGTTTAATGAACAATGAAGAAAGTTCAGGAGCAGAGGGAAGTTTTCGAAGAGGAGTAAAGTGTGCAACTTTAGTGAATCTGTCAATCACCACCCAAATAACAGTGTAGCCAGAGGAGATAGGGAGGTCCACGATGAAGTCCATAGATAAATGAGTCCATGGGCGGGAGGGAATGGGTAGTGGTAAGAGTAATAGGGTTGTATATATGTCGGCAGTGCACACTACTATTTAAAATTATAGAAGCTTACAAAGCCATATACGGCGGTGCGTAAGATAAACATAATTAGTTGCAACAACAAAAAGTTTTTAAAGATCTTATTTTCGCACACTGTAGATTGCTTCATGTAATATATTAATCAAAATTAATTAATCCTCAGAGAACCCAAAAATTGTTGATTTGATTTTTTGAGGTTTTTTAATTCCAAGTACAAAAACAGTGAAAATTGCTGTACAAATATCAATTTAATAGATACAATTAATTATACCACAATTCATGTATATATAGCACCATATATGGTTTGCACCATATTTTTAAAAGAATAATTTAACTGCTAATCTTAGATTATGCAGATAATGAGGCTTGGAGGAGACTTGACAGATTTACAGTAGTAAAAGATCTACATCTATTTGCTAGGAGAGTAGCGTTAAAAAAAATGTATATGCATGTACCATACAAAGTTAATTTGACAACCAATGATTATGTTGGAGTTGACATTCTAGAGTCCCTCTTGATAGAATCAAATACACTATCAGATGAAGACCTTAATGATAAAATAGGTTTCTCATCGTTAAAGAAAAAATCAGAATATATGCCATCCTTTTCACAAGTCCCGAATGTAAAAGCATTTGTTCAAAGGGTAGAAAAGGAGATTCTAGCACTACCAGAAAAACAATCTATTATCAATAATCTGACCAAACAAGAGAGAACTGCTTTAAACGATCTCCGTAATCAAAAGAATTTAATAATTAAAGTGGCGGACAAAGGAGGTAATATAGTCATAATGGAAGAAGACAAATATAAAAAATAAGTTTTGCGTCAATTAAATGATAAGAATCAATATGAAATATTACAAAGAGATCCCAAAATGACCATTAAAACTAAATTAAAAAAAATCAAATCAACAATTTTTGGGTTCTCTGAGGATTAATTAATTTTGATTAATATATTACATGAAGCAATCTACAGTGTGCGAAAATAAGATCTTTAAAAACTTTTTGTTGTAGTGGTAAGAGTAACCCTTTGGGAGGGGAACGCCCAGATTTGGATACAGCACACACAGAGCAAGAGGAAACAAAGTCTTTAACATCCTTTCTTAGGGACGGCCACCATACAAGACGAGTCAGAAGTTCTGTGGTTTTCTTGACTCCAGGATGCCCGGCCTGCTTGGAGCTGTGGGACTGGACCAACATGGAATGACGGAGTTCAGGAGGAACAAAGGCAACACCAGGAGGGGTTCCTTCAGGAGCAGAAGATTGAACAGACAATAACTGGGAGGCCAAGGATGGAAAAAGAGCAGCGATGATTTTTGTAGGAGGCACAATGGATTCAGGGTCTTCGGAGATGGGATCTTCAGGAACAAAACTTCTGGAAAGGGCATCTGCTTTCTTGTTTCTTGAACCAGGACGAAAAGTTAAGATGAAGTTAAAACGTGAGAAGAACAATGCCCACCTGGCTTGTCGAGTATTGAGGCGCTTAAGAGTCTGAATATATTCAAGATTTTTGTGGTCAGTGAAGATGGTCACAGGGATCGATGATCCTTCAAGAAGGTGTCTCCACTCGTCCAGAGCAAGTTTGACGGCCAGTAACTCACGGTTTCCAACATCATAATTCCTTTCAGAAGAGGAAAATTTTTTGGAAAAGAATGCACATGGATGCAGTTTACCATCGGCAGAGGATCTTTGGGATAAAATTGCTCCTGCTCCGATATCCGAGGCATCTACTTCAATGAAGAAAGGTTGGAGAGGTTCAGGGTGCCTGAGGATTGGGGGCAGATGAAAAGGATTCTTTAAGGGACTTGAAGGCTTCCAAGGCTAGAGGAGGCCAATGTTGTGGTTTACCCCCTTTTTGAATAAGAGCAAGAATTGGAGCAATTTTAGAAGAAAAACCTTTAATAAACTGTCTGTAATAATTAGCAAAGCCGATGAATCTTTGAACAGCCTTGACACTGGTGGGGAGAGGCCAATCTTGAATCGCTGAAACTTTGGCTGGATCCATCCTGAAGCCTCGTTGGGAAATGATGTATCCTAGGAAGGAAATGGAAGAAACCTCAAAGGAACACTTCTCCAACTTGGCAAACAGATCGTTCTTTCGAAGACGAGAAAGTACTTCTTGAACTTGAAGACGATGTTGAGCAATATTTTTGGAAAAAATAAGAATATCGTCCAGGTACACTACTACAAACTGGCCCAGTAAATCTCTGAAAATGTCATTCACAAATTCTTGGAAGACCGCGGGGGCGTTACAGAGACCGAAAGGCATGACAAGATATTCGTAATGCCCGTCCCGGGTGTTAAACGCGGTCTTCCATTCATCTCCCTCTCTGACACGAATTAAATTATAAGCCCCACGAAGATCCAACTTGGTGAAAAGACAAGCCCCCTTTAGTTGATCAAACAGTTCAGAGATGAGAGGAAGGGGATAACGGTTTTTGATTGTGATTTTATTCAGACCTCTATAATCAATGCAGGGCCGCAAACCTCCATCTTTTTTTTCTACAAAGAAGAAGCCGGCTCCAGCCGGGGAGGAAGAAGGACGAATAAAGCCTCTTTGCAGATTTTCTTGAATGTACTCCTTCATGGCACCGGTTTCAGAAGGAGACAGTGGATAGATGCGACCCCTGGGAGGCATGGTTCCCGGAAGAAGTTCGATGGGGCAATCATAAGGACAATGAGGAGGCAGGATTTCGGCAGACTTTTTACAGAAGACATCGATGAAGGCTTGATAAACAGGAGGCAAAGAAGAATTAGAAGAAACGGATGAAACTTTAATAATAGACTTGGTAGGTAAACAGTTCTGTTGGCAAAAAGAACTCCAGCGGGAGATCTGAGAGGAAGCCCAATCGATGACAGGGTTGTGAATATTCAACCAGGGCAGACCAAGTACAATGGGAGTAGAAGGACAATCGATAAGGAGGAAGGACAATCTTTCCAGGTGCATGGACCCCACAATAACGGAAAGTTCATCGGTGGAGTGGGAAATTGTAGCGGAGGAAGAGGACGATCGTCAATCGCCAATGCTCGAAGAGGAACAGCCAGAGATCGCAGAGGAATGGAATGGCTTTCTGCGAAGACCTTATCGATGAAATTCCCAGCTGCACCGGAGTCAAGAAAAGCCTTAGAAGAGATCGACTGGGTTCCAAAACGAATCTGCACAGGAAGGAGGAAGCGTTGAGCAGAAGAATGGGGAGAGGGACCAATTCCACCCAGGTAAGTCTCCCCAGTCTTACCTAGGTGTTGGCGTTTCCCGGCTTCACTGGACACTCATAGGCGAAGTGGGATTTTCCACCACAGTAGAGGCAAATTCCAGCAGCCCTTCTCCGAAGCTTTTCCTGTTTCGGTCAGACGAGCCCGTCCAATCTGCATTGGTTCTTCCGAAGGCAGGGAAGAGGAAGCAGGAACCGCAGGATTTGGAGAAGACTGGATGGGAGCCGGGTTGGGAAGGAGGGGTCTTTGGAAACGAGGAGCCAGAGTAGGTTGGAACCTGTGGAATCTTTTGGTTGGGGAGCGCTCTCTGTCGAGTTCAGCTTGAAACTCCCTCTGCCGAGTATCCACCTTTATGGCCAGGGCGACTAGATCTTCCCAACGGGATGGAATTTCCCTGGACACCAGATCAGACTTTATACGTATCGCCAGGCCGTTGTAAAAGGCAGCGTGATACCCGTCGTTGTTCCACGAAGTCTCTGCAACCAGGGTGCGGAACTCAATGGCATACTCCGAGACTGAGCGAGTTCCCTGTTGAAGGTGGAACAGGCGTGCGGAGGCAGCAGTGGCACGACCCGGAGCATCAAAGACCACTCGAAGTTCCTGGATGAAAGCTCGGGCATTATCAATAATGGGATCCTCCTTTTCCCATAGAGGCGATGCCCACTCTAGTGCCTTCCCTTGCAAACGGGAGAAGATGAAGCCCACCTTAGCACGTTCCGACAGGAATTGGCTGGGTGCGAGTGCAAAGTGGACCTCGCACTGGTTAACAAACCCACGGCAGGCTGTAGGATCACCACTGTAGAGTGGGGGAGCCGGAATGCGGGGTTCGGTGGCGTGAAGCGGAACCACAGGTGCAGGGGCTGGAGTAGGATCGGCAGGTGTTAACGCCGATAACTTGGCAAGAATGGTCTCCAAAGCCTGACCAAAGTGAGACTGCTGTACCTCATAGGACTGCATACGGGATGCCAGACCACGAAGCGCCCCACCGACATCAGGCGGCGCAGGATTCTCCTCCAACGGGTCCATGGCCCAATTATAATGTAAGGCCAAAGGCCTCAGGAGTAGTGAGGACCAAGGGAGGAAAATAACAATGTCCAAGTTCGCAGTACAGTAGAGGATGAGACAGAAGAATGGTCAAAAAACAGGCAACAAGATCAGTCCAGGCAGAAGAGGTTCGAAGTCGAGAATTCCAGGCAAGGGTCGGTACACAATAGACAAGAAGTTCGCAATGAATCACACCCAGGAGTAGAAAACTAAACCTATAATTGGGCACAGGTTACAGTCCGGAGTTCCCTTATAAAGGCCCAAGTTTGGCGCCAATTTCGGACGCATCGGCGTCATGACGTACGCGCGGACGCGCTGACGTGTGCGACGGACGCCGGCGCCCATTTTTGACGCCGACGTCCATTCCGTCGCCGGCGACCAACCAGGGTGTGGGAAGAAGCTGACATCATCCGTCTGCGTCCGTGAAGACCCAGGGAGCCACCATCTTGGTTATCTGTGCCAGATTCCATTACAATACATTTCTCAGTAAACCTTTAAAATAAGTTAATGTAAAATTGAGGAGGGTGCCATTCTAAGCACTTTTGCAATGTATATTTATTTATTTTTAATTCCAAGATATTAAAGGATTCATGTACTGTTAATATGAATGAATTTTCCCACCCTTCTGACCACCAAAGAGTCAAGAAAGTTGTCAGGAGAAAGAAAGAGGGCTGCTCTGATGTTCTTCTGGTTAGGAAAGATTTTAGAAAAGTTTCTAATTTTTTTCCTAAACAGAAGAACATCAGACCAGCCCTCTTTCTTTCTCCTGACAACTTCTTTACTACTTGGTGGTCGGAAGGGTGAGATATGAGCACCGGCCGGGGGTTTCAGGTAAGTCAATACAATCACTTGGGAGTGCCTAACATTTGGCACCCCCAAGTGCACAAAAACTTTCCTTCTCCTTTAATATCTTGGAATTAAAAATAAATAATGAATGTATAGAGCAAAAGTTCTTAGAATGGCACCCTCCTCAAGTTTACATTAAAGGTGTACTTATCCTTTAATGAAACTCAGATATTCAGCTCAGCAGGGCCAAAGATAAGAATTGTATCAATTTAAAACAGAATTACAGAGTCCGCAAACCTCCCCCCAGAGCTGCTTCAGAAAGACATAAGAAGGCGAAAAATAAAGCTTTACACTTCAATATTAGAAAAACAGTTAAAATAGAAAGTAATTGGAAAAAGTCTTTTTTTTCTGGGGAACTAAATGGAAACAATTGAACTGAAAAAAGATTTGAAGGTGAACAACCCCTTTAATTTGGCATTCCTGTAATTTCACATAAAGACCAACATGATGTTGAAATATGAAAAACACTCATAACTGATTCATAGAAAAACAATGTATTCTGTATTTGTCCATTTGCACTTAATATTGCCAAACCATAATTCTGTCTAATTTATGCAGGCATCTTATTTGGTTATAGAATGCTTAATTTCACTGTGTCATGATTTTGTTTTTTATTGTCCTCATCATTTTCCTGGCAAGCCCATGAATGCTTTTAATTCTATTGTCTGTCCTTGCTTGAACCTTGTATTCTTTATTTACATATTGAGCTAAATTACTGAGCAGCTTAGTCTGTATTCATCTGCTGCCATTCTAATCAATTCAGTGAAGTTAAAAGAAAAGCATTATTAGAGTATATTTATCTAGCACCAACATATTTTACAATGCTTTAAAGAGATTATGCACAATTTAATATCATTCTCTAGAGCTTACAGTCTAAGGTCCATTTCACATACACAAATATTATTTCCACTTTTAACAGGAGCCGGGTAACCCTTTCTATGTTTTTAGAGGGTGGGAGGAAACCAGAGGACCCAGTAATACAGACATTTATTTTTAATGCATGTTTTGTTTTGTTACTAAATTTTATTTAAAATAGTTTTATGGACTTTTTTTTGCAATAATACATTATGCATTTTATATGGTTTTAATGGTTTATCTTTTTTCTTATTCTCCATTTAAAGGAGAAGGAAAGGTTAAACTAAGAAAGCTTTATCAGAAAGGTCTATATGAATACACTAGTAAATCCTTTAAAGTAATGCTGCTCAGAGGCCTCTCTTAAAAGAAACACCACATTTCTTTCCTTCTATTGTGTACACATGGGCTTCTGTATCAGACTTCCTGTTTCAGCTTAAACCTCCAGGGCACGGGCTTGAGCATTCTCAGTTTGCTCCTCTGCCCTCCCTGCAGTGATCTGAGCCAAGAGCTATGAACGAGCAGGGAGAGACTCAGGCAGGACATGATGTCACAGCAAGCTAATATGGCAGCTGCTATCCTAAACAAACAAAGTGTCTAGAGCTGTTTACTCAGGTATAGAAAAGCATTCTAAAGAATAAAAATGGTGTTCTAGCTTGCATGTTGTGGCTAATCTAATGGCAATAAACTGCCTTGGTAGCATTCATTCTGCTTTAAGTTTATGTTAAATAAAATCGGAGAATGCATTACAAAAAAAACTATGGAAATAAAAAGTAATGTATAGATGGTCATACTGTTATATATATATATATATATATTTCCATAATGGCACATGTCACATTTAATATGTGTTTATGTGGGCAACAAAGCTTGTGTCTTTTGAGGTCCTAAATATTGAGGGGAGATAGCTCTAAGCAGTACATAGGGGTCAGGCAAAACAGTTCCACAGATAAGACGGGATGCTCAGGTTGGCAATAAAACTTAGCAGGCTCCTGTCTGTGGTTTATTTTCATAACAGACAAAATAAACAGCACAACTTACATGCTAAAGTAGAAAACAGTAAATCAAAGGCTCACCAAAGTGGAGTTTTCAAAGAATACAAAACAAAAGTCCTCTCTGCAGTCTTTAGCTGGCCATAGACACACAGATCCTATCGAATGAATTTCGGATCGTGTGTGGAGTGTGCCGACATCTTTCGTCCGGCGGAGATCGGTCGTTTGGTCGATTGGTCAGGTTTGATTTTGACCAGACCGATACCGCCGGAGCCCATTGCTCATCGTAATCGGATCGTTCGGCCTTACGGCCGAACAATCAGATTACCCCCAATATAGCCATGCTCGTTAATGGCATATCGGGGAAAGATCCGCTCGTTTGGCGATGTTGCCAAACGAGCGGATCTTTGCGTCTAGGTTTACCTTTTCTCTAGAGTCCAGTGTCTCAGACCATTTGTTTCACAACACACATTTTTTCCAGCACCTCAGCCTGGGTGCTACATATCTGCCATCATATACCAAATTCCTACTGGGACAAACCTATTTGTTACATTATTCTTAGTGTGTTTTTCTTTGTAGCAGTTGAGGCTTAAATGAAATTGAAGTGTATGCTTCTTGTTTTGGAGTTTCTGCAGTCATTTGCATATTTGATGTAAAAATATTTAGAATTCCTGCAGCATTGATTTTACTATTTTTGTTTGTTTCCTTCTATTATGTAAGTAAATATAGCTCTAAGTAACATAACAGTTGTAACATAACCATTCCCCTGTACTGAATTTTTAGGTGATATATTAGCAAAACATACTATTCATTAATTCATCCCACACCAATAATACCGATAAATAAAGTTTTAAAAGCTGGCATGGTAAAAAAACATAAATACTATAAGGCCCCTCAAGTTTGTACTATCTACAGAAGTCCCCGGGAAAACCAGGGCATGTATGTGTATAACATATTGGTTTAACAATGTGGCTTTTTTTTACATTGATCAGTACAGTATTGATCATTACAGGATAAACTAGAATGTGCACATTATAAATGAAACCATTTGAGTGCCATGGTTTTTTTTTTATTCCACAAAGCACTGTATTTCAATACTTTTTTAGTTGACCATGAAAACCCAATAATGAGGACAACTCACTCACAACATACTCAATGGCGATCATAGTCATGTGAACTCCTTTTTCAACGACTATATATACACTATATATACAACAATATGCTTTAAATTTAAAAGAAGTGTGTATTAAATTGTATTTTTCAAAGACTGACCAAATAGAGGAGATCTACATTGTTAATCCTCAGACCTCGTCTCGGTATGACATTTTCAGCAACCAACCCATAAGGTGAAACATGCTACAGGAATTATTTAAAACATAATCATCATTCCATTTTTATATATATAGTTTCTAAAATATAAATCCATCATAATTCATCCTGCTGTAGTCATGTATGCTAGTTGCCTCCCTTCTTGGGAGATCCACCTTTTGGAGATTCCAGCATTAAATGGCCCTGGGGTCCCCCCAACACATTTATGAAAGTGCAGAGCACCTGGGCTCTTAAAACTATGACTTCATGATACCATCATATCTCATCCCAAATGCACATGGGGGGGGGTATATCACCCCCTAGTGTTACATATGATAAGATGTAAAATAATATGACATTAGACAGATTCTAGAAAAATGTATTTATAATGGTTAAGATGGTTTGTCATATTGCGCATGCCCATTCTGTTTGATAAATACTACACATTTCTTGCTCTGTGTTATACTTTTCTTCAGGGTCCAAACTTGACCATATTACTGACAAACCCATGTTTTGCTGTAACTCTTTTAGATGGTAGCCTCTTGTGGGGCTTTATGATTATGCTCTGTTTTTCCATGGTGGCTTTTTAATTGCATTTATTTATTTATAATGGCTACAGGATGGATTGATGTATACTATGCTATGCTAATATATCACTTGTGGTTTTAAAGCAGGGAAACCGTTTAAACGAAATTACATTTATTTAGCATCAGGTTGTTGCTTGATCCCAAGACATAAAGGCTTTCGGTTTATATATTGTATATGTAGGCGCTGTAATATTCTAAAATGTTTGCACATCTGAGCCATGTGAATTTAGCAGGGTTGGGCCTGAAATTGCTTCATAAAAAGAAAAATGACAGAAAAGGACAGTGTAATGCACATATATATGAGGCTGGCTACAGCCAGGCTTTCAGGAAAATAACAGGCTGGCACAATCCAGGCTTCTGACAAGAATGTGTGGGCGTAGAAAAAAGGGTTATTCAAAAAAAGCATCTCACAAAATAAAAAGCTTTTTCGCCTTAAAAGCATTTCACCATGATTAACTATAAGAATGTCGATATGCACCAGGCTTATTGCTTTATAAGGTGTCTTTTGAATGAACCTTTCTTTTACACCCACTATTTCTTGTACAGATTGGACCATTCTGTTTTTTAATTTTGTATTTCTTCTCCACTTGCTGAATGCCTAGGGCCCAGTATTTTGCTTACAAGTGGAATTTGCCCCATTCATGCAGGGCTCACTGATCTGTATTCACAATTAAAGGAATTGTTAAGTATAAAAACTAGGTAAAGATAGGCTGTGGAAAATAAAAAATGTTTCTAATATAGTTAGTTAGCCATAAATGTTATCTATAAAGGCTGGAGTGACCGGATGTGTAACATAATAGCCAGAACACTACTTCCTGCTTTGCAGCTCTCTTGGTTTCCACTGATTGTTTACCAGGCAGCAACCAATCAGAGACTTGAGGGGGGACATGAGTCATTACTGTTGCTTTTGAATCTGAGCTGCATGCTAAGGATCAATTGCAAACTCACTGAACAGTTATGTCCCATGTGGCCCCCCTTATAGTCACTATAGAGCTGCAAAGCAGGAAGTTGGGTTTTCTTTTGTTATGTTAGACATCCAGTCACTCCAGTCTTTATACATTACAATTCTGGCTAACTAACTATATTAGAAAAAAAAATGTTGCACAGCCTATCTATTTACCCAGTTTTTATTTTTATACTGAACTCCTTATTCTGGTAATTCTGCTTATCTATATACTGCTATATATCTATTGCAACTCCTTATTCTGGTAATTCTGCTTATATCCCTACTTGTATCTGTTAGCTCCAATAACTTTTGTCTGTTAGGCCTATTCTGCTTTAGTTCTTTGATAAATATCTCAAGCACACATCTGTGTCCACTCCTCAGTGAACAAGAGATATTTTTATAGCCCCAAACCTGGTTCTGGTGTCTGTAAAACTCTGCCCTTTGCTAGCTGTTTAATTGATTAATTAGGCTCTGGTTTTCCCAATCAGCTACATATAAATTCAGACCCAGCATTGGGGATGGCACTCGTGTCTGGGGCATGGCACGAGTGCTAACATTTCCAAAGTGCTAATATTTCACAAGTGCTTAGAAATGGCAGTTATACAAGGCATTGACAAGGCAAAAGGAACCGGACTATCTTCTATCAACGTTGAACCAGCTGGGATAAGAAGAAAACAGATTTGTTTGTACCTGCCAGTTTGTAACTTCTTACTCCAAACATGCTTTATCCTGCATTTCTCCTCCTTTCACTCTCATGCTTCATAAAAGATTTTTCACTACCTCCCCCATCAAATCCCAGTTCTATACAAATCTCAGCCTCTCTCATCTCCTTCCCTCTCCACACATGAAGTTTATAAAGCACTCTGTTTAGCTATTCCACAAAACTCTTTTTCATGCAAACTAAGAACTTACAAATCCCGCTCTCACTTAGTCTATCTTTCCTTTCTATTGCTGGCAGCTGGGGACATTTCCCCAAACCCTGGCCCTTACCCCATCCCATTTATATCACGGCCACAAGCTCCTTCTCTTCGGTGCAAATTCAAACAGAACTCTTACTCCTATACCCAAAAACCCAGTTAATCTTTCCTGTGCTCTCTGGAATGCCAGATCTGTTTGCAACAAACTCACCACTATACACGACCATTTCATTGCAAATTCCTTTAACCTACTCGCATTTACTGAAACCTGGCTTTCTCCTACCGACACTGCCTCACCTGCTGCCCTATCCTATGGGGGCCTACACCTTACTCATACTCCCAGGCCTGGTAACAGACCTGGAGGTGGGGTGGGTTTGCTTCTCTCTTCCCGCTGTACTTTTAAAGTTCTTCCACCTGTTCCCTCCCTATCATTCTCCTCATTTGAGGCTCAATGCATTAGGCTCTTTTCTCCTGTTTTACTCTGCATTGCTGTCATATATCGACCACCAGGACCAACTGCACAATTTCTGGACAACTTTGCTGCCTGGCTTCCTTACTTTCTTTCATCTAACATCCCATCCATCATATTAGGTGACTTGAATATACCCGTTAACAACATAAACAACCCTTCTGTCTCTAAACTTCTTTCACTAACCTCCTCCCTAGGCTTATCTTTGTGCTCAGACTCCCCCTCTCACTCCAATGGTAATGCTCTGGATTATATTTACCAGACTCTGTTCAACCACCAATTTTACTAACTCACCATTTCCCCTCTCTGATCACAAGATGCTCACATTTCAACTCTCACTAACTCCCTCCTCACCACCTGCTATTCCCCAAACACGTACTTACCGTGACTTGCAAGCCGTAGACGTGTCACATCTCTCTTCTTCCTTTGACTCTCTTCCCTCTAATATCTCAGCCATCTCTTGTCCTAATGTGGCTACCTCTGTCTACTATAGTACTCTCACCACTGCCCTTAATGAGCTTGCTCCTATAAAAACTAAACGTGCTAGACCCAAACCACTTCAACCTTGGCATACTGCTTATACAAAATCACTCCAAAGACACTCACAAGCACTTGAGCGTCGCTGGTGCAAATCCCGCTCAGAATCAGACTTTTGGAGCTACAAATCTGCCCTGCGCTCCTATAACACCAGCCTCTTCTAAACTAAACAAACATACTTTACTTCACTCATTAACTCCCTTTCTAAAAAAAAACAGCAGAACTTTTCTCTAGCTTTAACACTCTCCTTTCCCCTTCTCCACCCCCTCCGTGCACATCTGTCTCTGCTCAAGATATTGCTGAGCACTTCAAAAACAAAATTGACACTATCAGAAGGGACATTACACTACTCAACCCCCACCCTCCCTCCACACTCCCCAGTCTCTCCTGTGCTCCTTCACCTGATGAGGAAGTCTCAAAGCTTTTGGCCTCTTCTCACCTTACCACCTGCCCGCTTGATCCAATTCCCTCAAAACTTCTCCACAATACCAATCCTTGTCTAATCAAAGCCTTAACTCACCTATATAATCTTTCGCTCTCAACTGGACTGTTTCCTATTGAACTAAAACATGCGCTTGTCATCCCCATTCTGAAAAAACCCTCTCTTGATTCCTCCAATCTTGACAACCTCCGACCTATCTCTCTGCTACCTTTCATCTCTAATCTACTTGAGCGCCTAGTCTACAATCGACTAACCTCATTCCTCTCTGACAATAACCTGCTGGACCCCCTACAATCTGGTTTTAAAACACAACACTGCCTTGACTCGACTAACTAATGACCTTTTAACCGCTAAAGCCAATAATCATTTCTCACTACTAATACTGCTTGATCTCTCAGCTGCATTTGACACTGTAGATCACCCTGTCCTCCTCCAGTACCTCCATTCGCTTGGCCTTAGTGACACAGCCCTGTCCTGGTTCTCTTCTTACATCGCCAATCGTTCCTTCAGTGTCTCCTACAATGGAGTAGCATCTTCTCCCCTACCTCTTTCTGTTGGGGTTCCTCAAGGCTCTGTCCTGGGACCATTACTATTCTCCCTCTATACTTCCTCCCTCTGCAAATTAATCAACTCGTATGGTTTCCACTACCACCTCTGACGATACTCAGATCTATCTAAATGAATTCTAAACAAATTTACAGTTGAAGGCTGAAAGCAGAAGTGCCAAAATATTGCAATTTTCTGCAAGTGCCGTATTTATTCTCACCATCAGGACCCTATTGTGTACTAAGGTGACCATACACAGGCCTGTACATTATCTGGCTGATTGGCCCTTGGGCTGAATGGACAAATAGTGTACAAGAGGCCATACATGGCTTTGCTTCCTTTGTAATATTGTGTTCTTTCAAGCTGACAGCTTGACCTATAGCAATTTGATGCAACATGTCAGCAAATGCATGGAGTCAACAGATAAGAAATCTACAGCTGCAATTCCTTTTTCTGCTCTTGCTGTTCCAATCATTGAGGCTGTCTGCGTGAATGAGCAGAATAGAAGAAAGGTGGACTTTGGCCTGATACCTATGTGATTGACCAATGACAGGTATGGGATCCGTTATCCAGAAACCCATTATCCAGAAAGCTCCGAATTATGGAAATACTTTCTCCCATAGGCTCCATTTTATCCAAAGAATTTCAAATTTTTAAAGATGATTTCCTTTTTATCTGTAATAATAAAACAGTACCTTATAATTGATGCAAATTAAGATATACGCCAGCTTATTGGATTTATTTAATGCTTACATTATTTTCTATTAGATTTAAGGTATGAAGATCCAAATTACAGAAAGATCTGTTATCCAGAAAACCCCAGGTCCCGAGCATTCTGAATAACGGGTTCCATACCTGTATCTGAAATATATATTTAACATATTTAATTATGATAGTTGCACTTTTTAAATAGTTTACCTTCAAAATGTGTTGATTGATGCCAAGACATATATGGGTATATGTAGTGTATGTATAGAGCTGTAATATTCTAAATGTTTCCACATCTGAGCCTTGTGAATCCAACAGGGTTGGGCCTCTGCTTGCTTCATAAAATGAAAATTACATGTGCGCACCTTTATGAGGCTGGCTACAACCAGGCTTTCAGGAAAATAACAGGCTGGCATTTGTGCAAAAATATTCAAAGAGAGTTTGTAAAGCATAATGATAAGTTATTTATTGTATTGCTGTGCAAGAAAAGCATGTGGTAATGTATTGGACCTGTGCTGTTCCCCCTATTTGTGCTATTTATGTCTTGAAAAAATGCACAGCGCTGCATAATTATTATTACTATCCTATATTTATTATAGCACTAACACATTCCACAGCACTTTTTACAAAATTCACACCAGTGCATCTTAAAATCTAAGCTCACATTCACACACATATATATATCAGGAGTCCGTTATTTTGCCTGTATGTTTTTAAAGATAAAAGAGGAAACTCGTGCAGTCATTGTAAGAACCTACAAAGTAATTGCAGATAGCGCCATGGCTGTATATAAATAAAGTTATGCATATGTACAAGCCATGTGTGCCATGCCATGTCTGCTTTGAGCACTTTAGGCATTATCCCCCATATGTAATAAAAGGCACACAGTTTGCCCAGAAGCAGTAACCCATAGCAACCTATAAGATGTTTGCTTTTAAACATGTGTCCAGGAAATTCTACCTGCTGATTGTTGCTATAGGTTACTGCCCCGGGCAAACTTAGTGCTTTATTACATAACCCCCATTGACTTAAAGGACCAGTAACATCAAAAAAGACCAACACAAATTAAACTTTTAAATTGCAAAAAAATAACCTACTGAAACTCCACTTCCGTTCTTCTTGAAAAAAGGCGACAGGGCGACCATCGATTCTGCGAGCAGTTGATTTCTCCTCCCTGGCTGTCTCTCCTGGCCGCTCTGCTCTTCCGGCAAGATAGGGCTGCACTTCTAAGCGATGCACATGTCGTATCCTCCAGCCCACGTCGCCATTGCCTGCCAGTTTCTCCCCACTTCCCAGCATTGCTCCTCCGTCTCTCCCTGCCATGTTTTTTTTCTTCCCGCACCCCCAGCCCCCGCACTGCACTACCCCGTCTGCCTCCTGAGTGAGTGCACCCATACAAATGGCCCTGCCCTGGGATAGTCGCACACACACAGAGCCCGGCAGCGCCGGGCAATACATTAGCATAGCAGTGGAAATTTTTTTGCAGTGTAAAAAATGTAAGCCAATGTATTTAACAAAATATGTAATTTTTTTGCAGATACAGAGAGCAGTGAAAAGATTCAGCAATCTGGGATTCTTCAACTGTTTGCCAGTATTCTAAATTCACAATCCTCTTGTGCTTCGAAAGTCGCTCACATAGTAGCAGAGATAGCAAAAAATGGTAGGACTTTACATTCCTTTCATGATAGTTTTGCCTTTCATTTGTCACATTTATTTTTAGGGTTGCAAACTTTCTTTCCCTATATGTCTGCTGGTGCTGTTCAATGCAAAGTTATTTTGCCTGGCCATAAGAGTGAATCTTACATGGCGAAACTCCATGTGCCAGCAGTTCGTTTTTATGGCTAAAGAATTCAGTTCTCCTAACATCTGGAGCTATAAGAAAGTAATGTATTTCAGATAATTTTGAGACTTTTCATGTCAAGATTTTAGTCAGTGGCAGTGGCAGTGTAGCAGGGGTAGAAAGCCTAGAAATTATGTAGCTTTGATGACTTAGCACAAATTGTGCCTTCTAGGAACTAAGCCATAAGCTCATCCATACATTAGCTCGTTTTTAAACCCAGAAGGATTAATACATCAACCTGATAGTGCCATGATTGTGGCCTCAGGGACTAGTGCTATGATATCTGGTGACTATCATTAGTAGCATTATGCCTGGATGAGATGAACTGATTAATACATCCCTGACATCAAAACACTATTGACCATGAATAGACCAATGCTACTCTCAGAAGTATGTTAAAAGTGGTGAAACTAGGTGGAAGCAGACAAAATCGTGCGTACTGTTCTTTTATTTTTCTTTGTATCTTATGAACAGCCTACAGAGAAAAAGCTGCATCAGTTCATCTGTATCAAAGGAAATATTTCAATTCTAGGCTCTCAAAACCTATAACAGAATATATGTTATGCCATATTCACAGTAAATTCCCACAGAACACATAGCAGTATATATGCAGTGCCATTCATGTTGAATGCTTCAAAACGGATAGTTGTATGTAAGGTAGGGTTGCCACATTTTTGGGAAGACTTTACTGCCCAAGGTGGGGGCGGGTCCACAAGGGGGAGGGATGTGATGTAAATGGGCAGAACAGTGATGTGCCATTGAGGGGGTGGGGCAGAGCAGAGGAGCGTGGAATTGGTAAGTATTGTAACTAGAAAGGGCCGGGCTGGGGGTGGATCAGAGGCAGACTGTGAGCAGTTTGATTGGTGATCACAAATTTACCGGCAGCTACATTGTCGGTAAATTTGTAATACCGGCCTTGGCTGGTATTTTACCGGCTAGACTGGTGAAATACCGGCCTGCTGGCAGACCTATCCCTAGGAGATTGGAACTAATGAGACATGTGTCCAGCAAATCCTATCTATGGATATAAGATATAAATACAAGGGTGCAAAAAATGTGGTCATCTGAAGTGTGTGTATTAGATCAAAGTAATTAAACAATGGTTAGCATTGCTTCCTGACAATTCTTGTTCTGTTTTTTTCATATAAAATTGAATTTGTGTATGTACCCGTATGACTGCTGCAGGGAAATTTGATGCTAAGCTTTGATAACTCAGGTAAATAATGAAACATTTAAAAGAACTGTCCAGTACATTTATGGGACCTGTTATGCAGAATGCTTGGGACCTGAGGTTTTCTGGATAACGGGTCTTTCTGTAATTTAGATCTGCATACATTAAGTCTACTAAAAAATCATGTAAACATTAAGGGGCCCATTTACTTAGCTCGAGTGAAGGAATAGAATAAAAAAAACTTTGACTTCGACTACGACTTCTAATCGAACGATTCAAACTAAAAATCGTTCGAATATTCGACCATTCGATAGTCGAAGTACTGTCTCTTTAAGAAAAGCTTCGACCCCTACTTCGCCACCTAAAACCTACCGAGGTGCAATGTTAGCCTATGGGGAAGGTCCCCATAGGCTTCCTAGCAAATTTTTTGGTCAAAGAAAAATCGTTCGATCGATGGATTAAAACAATTCGAAGGATTTAATCGTATTTGCGGTAAATCCTTCGATATTCGAAGTCGAAGGATTTACATTCGCCAGTCGAATATTGAGGGTTAATGATATCTTAATTGGGATCAAGTACAAGCTACTGTTTTATTATTACAGAGAAAAAGGAAACCATTTGGATTTTTATTTATTTTATAATTTGTCTATGAGGGATGGCCTTTCCATAATTTGCAGCTTTCTGGATACCGGATTTCCCACACCTGTATAAAAATGCAAAGGAAGACAGAGTGTTCTGGCTATTATGTTAGACATCTGTTCAAGCCAACCTTTGTAGATTACATTTTTGGCAGATTTAGAAAGATATTTTATTTTGCACAGCTGATCTCTGAACCCAGTTTTATTTTTGCACTGAACTGTTCCTTTAATGAAAAACATCTTATATACACAGTACAAGTATGGGATCTGTTATCTGGAAGCCTGTTATCCAGAAAGCTCCGAATTATGGAATGGCCTTCTCCCATAGACTCAATTTTATCAACATAATCCAAATGTTTAAAAATAATTCCCTTTTACTCCGAAATAATAAAACAGTACATTGTACTTGATCCCAACTAGTAGACTTAAGGTATGAAGATCCAAACTATGGAAAGATCTGTGATCCAGAAAACCCCAAGTTCCTGAACATTCTGGGTAACAGGTCCCATACCTGTACCAATATATTACAAAGTGTAAGTTTTGTTGGAACGAAGCCTTAAGTCTGTAAAAAACAAGTCACCAAACTATGATATTAAAAGTAGCAGCTTGCTTATTAACACAATTTGTAGATTGTTGATGAAAAGGATAAAGTCAATAAATGTTACTGTATATTTCCTTGTAGAATTAATGCGTATACCCTGTGTAGAAGCTGGTTTAATTCCACCACTGGTGCAGCTTTTACACTCTAAGGATCAGGAAGTTTTACTGCAAACAGGAAGAGCTCTTGGAAATATATGCTATGATAACCGTAAGTATGTTTAACTGGTTTTATTCTGTAGTATTTAGGTTTTTGTTTAGGATATAGCTAAAATACAGCGCGTCTCAGACGTGAATTATTTGTGATGTTCAAAGACCATTTTGATTTCTAAAAATGCTTGTTTAAGGCTTGTTAAAATGCTTTACTTTGGTTTTGTCATTCCATATAGGGAACAAAATAGGGATTCAGCAAATCCATAATTTTTGGATACTCATCTTTGCAACCGAGTCATATAACTTTAATGGTTAACATTTTTTTATAGCAGAACACAAAGAATTTGGTGGAATCAACCTTTCTGTTGTGCAAGTTTTTTTGTGGAAAAAAATGGCTCATGCCAGTGAGAATCTCATTGCCCATTCATTTTCAATGAAGCTGAAAATCTAGATAGTTTTAATAAACTGGGAAAATAAATAAAGTTGTCAGAGAACATTCCCATAGACTTCTATATAACCTTGCCAGCTTTTACTTGCCGAGTTTTTTCTGGCGTCTTTTCATGGTTTTATTCTTTAATAAATGGCGACTATTCAAGGTTGCAAAGAATATTCCCGACTATATTCGTACTGGTGTTTTTCCACTGCAGTTTTAGCTTTCCACACAGTGTTAGGATATAAACAAATCCTGAACCAAACTCAGCATTCATTACTTCAGTACCCAATTGTTATCAAAGTATCTTGCTTTGCAGAAAACCATAAAGCAATAGTTCTCTCGAAATAATCTCATGCAATCTAGTAGTTGGAAGAGGAAATGAAAAAGATTAAATTGTGACAGCATTTTGTTCTGCTTGGCAGTAATTGTTATGCACTGTGTAAGAATGAGTGTATACCAATGCAATCTTTGTTTATTTTAATGTGCCTTTTTGTTTGTTTCCAGATGAGGGCAGGCGTGCAGTTGACCAAGAGGGTGGTGCACAAATTGTAGTTGATCATTTACGGTCAATGTGCACTTTAACAGATCCATCCAGTGAGAAGCTCATGACTGTCTTTTGTGGCATGCTGATGAACTATAGCAGTGAGAATGGTAATCTAAACAATTTATGTTCACCCAAAAAGCGCATTGACAGGAGGCAGTTAGTTAATGAAATATATGCACAAATGACGTCCACGTCAGTTATCAAGTTCTTAAATGCATACTGTAGAATGTATAGAAGGTAGCTCCCACAATATAAATCGGTTTATCAGCTAGTTGAAATAGCTGTATTCCTTCTTCAGTTTCAGCAGCACACCCTGACTCAGTGAACAAAGTGCAATTTCAAGCACAATTTCCGTGCTTTTTTTCTCACAATGCACCATTTTACCCAGAATTGCACTGCATCCATTGCATCTGCACCCGATTCATCAAAATGGATGCCATTGCATGTGTAGTCTGATTGGCGTCTTTTCTGGTGTTCAGCGTGTGTGTGATGTCTGCAGGACGCTCAATAGGGGCAGAGTGGTGCTGTCTGCAACTATACAGAAGTGTGAAGAGCACATTTTGGTGCAAGTACTTGAAAATGAAAATGGCTTTGCTCACTGTGCCTGCGGAGGTAAATGAGTGGTGAGTCCAGGTTGGAGATTTTTGGTCTATCCAACCAGGCCTACTCAAGTAGTCTCTTAATTATGGTTTAACCAAAGTTTCTTTGATCAGTATAATATTGAAGCACCATATTTTATTATATGTACTATATATATATATATATATATATATATATATATATATATATATATATATATATATATATATATATATTATATATATATATATATATATATATTATATATATACTACTTTTATATACCGGTATATCAAATTTGGGAACTGCCCAAAAGGAGATTATTTTCAGTTATATTCTTGTTAGAACTGTTTCCTTTGATTCTTTCTTGCCTTCCTGTATTCTTCAGTCTGAACAATTTACAGTCATGAGCAATCCAAATCTAATGGCTCTGCATTTTCTTTTAATCACTGAATGATTACATTGATTTCCTTTAGCAATTTACATTGATCAATTCTATTTCTTGTTAATACATTATTTAACTAGAACAGTTTTGCTTGCAGCTCTTTTCTTTCAGCTTCTGTATTAAATTCTCATTTTTTCTTAACTATATTTTCTCTTTAATTTTTTTCCTAATCTGCCATTTTCTTAACTTGTATTTTGTTTTCAGGAGTTTCTATTAAAACAAACTGTCAATGTAATAAATATGCTTATACCAAATATATTATGTATAGAACACACAAATTCAGCTTTCTTTGGCTAGTAATACATACATACAGTATATTTCTTAGTTGGGTTGTAACGGGTAAGCAAATATTGTGTTTTATCTGATTTCCAGCTTTGATTGCAGTTTTGCATGAATTTGTTTTATCATTGATTAAATATTGCTAATATGTAGTCCTTCTGAATATAATAGTTTATTTTTTCTTGCTAAAAATAAGATCTTGTAAAGCTTCATCCCTTGTATTTTTTTTTAATCGGTTCTTCATACAGTAGTTTGTTGAGGTTACCTGCTTATCTGCGAAATAGCAGACACTTATTTAAAATCTAGCTAGAAGGCTTGTACTGATACAATAGGACTCATTTATGAATGCTGTTCAATGGTAAGTTCCACGACTTGTATAAAAACACTCTGCCTTGTGTTTTTATATAGTCATAAAACTCCTTGGTAATTTATAATATCCTTATATTTTACAAGATTTTATTTTAATATTTTATTCACTATATAAACAGTGTTATAATTGATGCATACTCATGCTTGCCTATTATAAGGAATAATGTGGCATCTTCTTGGAGAAATGTAATATCCTTAATATCCTTATAATTTACAATACATCATTCTCTTAATCTCTATATCACCAGCAATAAATTATTATTAAATTATTAGACTTGTCTATTGGGGAAAAAAAATCAAGGTCTTCTTGATGTATATCGATTAACTCGTTATGCACACAGGGTATATACCTAACCTTAATCTCAAGTTGATAACTAAGCAGATCAAGTAAATCTGATCATTTTTTTCTGTATTTAGATTCTCTTCAAACCCAGCTCATACAAATGGGTGTAATTCCTATTTTAGTGGATCTCTTAGGAGTTCATTCTCAGAACACTGCATTGACAGAGATGTGCCTTGTAGCGTTTGGTAATTTGGCAGAACTTGGTAAGTACTATTCTCATTTTATATATGGTTTAAGCATCTGATAATTCAACAGTCTACATCTTTATTTCATGCTTAAAAATATGTTATAATATATGTTGAAGATGAGAAATGTATCAACTAATGTACTGTATCAATTTAGAACAGTTTACAGAGTTGGTGATAATATTTGAAAACTGAAAAAGTGTTTAAAGGTGAATAATCCCTTAAAAGGAGAACAAAAATTTCCTTTACCTCCACCAAAAAAGTAGAATACCTCAGTGGAGTTGTTGTTCACCAATTCCGCTGTGCTATTCTACTTTTTTGGTTGGGATAAAGGAAATTTTTGTTCTGTTTCAAAGGGATTATTCACCTTCCAACACTATTTCAGTTTAGTCATTTTTAGATAGTGGACCAGACATAAAGATTTTTTTCAAATATTATCACCAACTCTGTAAACTGTTCTAAATCGTGCTGCTTAAAGGGCCAGATTTGTGGCCAGGCCCTAAAGGCCTGGGCATAGGGCGGCTGAATAATAGGGGCGGCATGCTGCCCAGCCGCTTTTTGGGAGCATAGCTCCCCAGCGCTCCGGTGCAGGATTGCATGTGCGCTCGCACCGAAGGGGGTATACTGGCAGGCGCTAGGACCGCATGGCCGGGTCCCAGGACCGCACAGCCTCGGGGTGCCCGCCCACTAAATCAGGCACTGGCTGCTTAAAGGGGTTGTTCACCTTTGTAACAAATTGACAAATCTAACAGTTCACATGAATAGAACAAACTTTTCCATAGAAATAGTTAAAGGGGTTGTTCACCTTCAATGTACAAATCTTATGAAACCACTAACAATGCTCTCAATGTGTTAGAAAAACCATTTTCCATAACAAAAAGTAAAAATGCCATTGTAAAAGCTAATTTTTATACCTATTTACTCAGTCTTTCTCCTGTCTCTCTGACCAGTTTTCTGAAGTGATGGGAGTGGCCTGTTTTGAACCTGACACACCAAGAACTTCCTATATGATGACATCATCATGCCCAGGCTTTGCCCTTACTTGTTTCCTATTGGATGTTGATACTGCCCTCCTCCTAGTAATTTATTGGGTGCTTGTGAACTGTAACCGGTCACATAATTTGAATGGTCATTGGTTGATTACTCAATTGTAATGGCAGAGGTTAACAGACGCAGCATATAAACAAACCTGCCTTGCAACAAACAATCACACAGCCATGCAGACAAATACTGCAGAAAAGGAAGGAGCAACATTGTTCTCCCAATTCTGGTACTCTCCTTCTGCCTAGACTAAAACTGAATGGAGTGCCAAAGGGGTGCAACCTTTTCTGGGAATAAATACTGGCTTTTCTATATTTTTATCTGTTAATACCTTTGGCATTAAGCATAATGTCAGTTATTTACAAAATTGCAACAAAAACCAGCACTGACTTGCTTAGAAACGTATGTAACCTACACATCTAGCAGGGACAGTAGGGTTGCCACCTCACCCTTTTAAAACCAAACACATATGAAATCCACAGGCTGCATGGCTAATTATCAACTCATTTAGATGCTGCAGACTGAACTAATTTCTGTGCTGCCATGTATCATGCATCTAAATTAATTGCTAATTAGCCATGCAGGCTGTGGATTTCAAATGTGTTTGGTTTTAAAAGGGTGAGGTGGAAACCCTAAGTGATTTTGTGCGCTCTCCCGGGGGGGGGGGGGGGCGGTAATTTACCTAGGAAAACGATACACTTCTGGAATAAGATTTAGAGCTCTAAATACCAAAAAATTAAAAAGTTATATTTTTCATGATATAGGGATCTATACCAGAAAAATATTTTACTTTATACACAAAAATTCAACTCATTTGGAAAGCCTCAAGCTCATACAAATAGTCAGCTGCTGAATAATGATTTTTTATGAGGTAAATACACAAAATAATACATGCCCCACCCCAAATAATATATTTCTGGAAAGTACAAGTGTCATCTCCCATAGTATCCATTTTAAAAATGATTTCTTTTTTCTCTGTAATAATAAAATAGTCGCTTGTACTTGATCCCAACTGAGATATAATTAATCCTTATTGGAAGCAAAACCAGCCTATTGGGTTTATTTGATGTTTACATGATTTTCTAGTAGACTTAAGGTATGAAGATCCAAATTATGGAAAGATCCATTATCCGTAAAACTCCAGGTCCCAAGCACCTCGATCCCCCCCATCTGCACAGTTGAAGTCTCTGCAGCACACAGCCCACACTCCCCCTCCCTCTCACAAACTTGTAACAGTTTCTCTTCAGTACCTGAATGCTGCTCAAATTCACCAGCACAGGAAGCAGTGGCAGATTGACAGCAGACATAGCCAATAGGAGTTAAGTTAGCTGCCAGTACAATGTGTGATGTCATATAAGGAAGAGGAAGTGAACACTGTAGTGTTTTTGGGGGTCAGTGACCCCCTCCCAGCACAGGGTCTGTGTGGAACTGAAGGATTAGTATAGGGACACTTCTGAGGTGAATATCTCTTGAACTGTACTTTTTCTGTTAACTATTTCTATGGAAAAGTTTGTTTTATTCATGTGAACTGTTAGATTTGTCATTTTGTTACAAAGGTGAACAACCCCTTTAACAGAAAAAGTACAGTTCAAGAGATATTCACCTCAGAAGTATCCCTGTACTAATCCTTCAGTTCCACACAGACCCTGTGCTGGGAGGGGGTCACTGACCCCCAAAAACACTACAGTGTTCACTTCCTCTTCCTTATATGACATCACACATTGTACTGGCAGCTAACTTAACTCCTATTGGCTATGTCTGCTGTCAAGCTGCCACTGCTTCCTGTGCTGGCTGTGCTGGGGAATTTGAGCAGCATTCAGGTACTGAAGAAAAACTGTTATAAGTTTGTGAGAGGGAGGGGGAGTGTGGGCTGTGTGCTGCAGAGACTTCAACTGTGCAGATGGGGGATCAAGGTGCTTGGGACCAGGAGTTTTCTGGATAATGGATCTTTCCATAATTTGGATCTTCATACCTTAAGTCTACTAGAAAATCATGTAAACATTAAATAAACCCAATAGGCTGGTTTTGCTTCCAATAAGGATTAATTATATATTATAGTTGGGATCAAGTACAAGGTACAGGTATGGCATCTGTTATACAGAATGCTTGCGACCTGGGGTCTTCCGGATAGCAGATCTTTCTGTAATTTGGATCTTAGTACTAGAAAATGGTGTAAACACTAAATAAAGCCAATAGGCTGGTTTTGCTTCCAATAAGGATTAATTATATCTTAGTTGGGATCAAGTACAAGCGACTGTTTTATTATTACACAGGAAAAAGAAATCATTTTTAAAAATTTGAATTATTGGATTATAATGGCTACTATGGGAGATGACACTTGTACTTTCCAGAAATATATTATTTATTTATTTTTTTTGGGGGGGGGGGTCCATGTATTATTTTGTGTATTTACCTCATAAAAAAGGTAAAATATTTTTCTGGTATAGATCCCTATATCATGAAAAATATAACTTTTTAATTTTTTGGTATTTAGAGCTCTAAATCTTGTTCCAGAAGTGGAACACTTAAAAAAGGTATAGTTTTCCTAGGTAAATTACCGCACCCCCCCCCCCCCGGGAGAGCGCACAAAATGTTCAAAAAACGTACCTGCCCTCATCACTGCTCTGCCTGTCACTTAGGGCTGCCACCTCACCCTTTTAAAACCAAACACATATGAAATCCACAGCCTGCATGGCTAATTAGCAATTCATTTAGATGTATGATACATGGCTGCACAGAAATCAGTTCAGTCTGCAGCATCTAAATGAGTTGATAATTAGCCATGCAGGCTGTGGATTTCATATGTGTTTGGTTTTAAAAGGGTGAGGTGGCAACCCTACTGTCCCTGCTAGATGTGTAAGTTACATACGTTTCTAAGCAAGTCAGTGCTGGTTTTGTTGCAATTTTGTAAATAACTGACATTATGCTTAAAGCCAAAGGTTGCCAAACAATGTTGCTCCTTCCTTTTCTGCAGTATTTGTCTGCATGGCTGTGTGACTGTTTGTTGCAAGGCAGGTTTGTTTATATGCTGCGTCTGTTAACCTCTGCCATTACAATTGAGTAATCAACCAATGACCATTCAAATTATGTGACTGGTTACAGTTCACAAGCATCCAATAAATTACTAGGAGGAGGGCAGTATCAACATCCAATAGGAAACAAGTAAGGGCAAAGCCTGGGCATGATGATGTCATCATATAGGAAGTTCTTGGTGTGTCAGGTTCAAAATAGGCCACTCCCATCACTTCAGAAAACTGGTCAGAGAGACAGGAGAAGGGCTGAGTTAATAGGTATAAAAATTAGCTTTTACAATGGCATTTTTACTTTTTGTTATGGAAAATGGTTTTTCTAACACATTGAGAGCATTGTTACTGGTTTCATAAGATTTGTACATTGAAGGTGAACAACCCCTTTAATCTTATTCCAAATGATCACCGATACAAAGCAGAACCAACTTAAAGGAAGTCAAGCTGTTGTTGACTTTTAGTATGCCTGTGTAGCCTACCTTAGCCCCATGCGAACCGCATTATTTTCGCGTTGAAAAGCGCTCCAGCTTCCCTGCACCGATGCATTCTTTCAATCTCTGTGCAATGATTAACCCGGCGGCCATTTTTTCCTGGTTGCGCTCTTCCCTATAGCAATGCGCATGCACCAATAGCCCCGTCCTTCTGACCTCTACGCTGAGGTTTCAGATTCAATAAAACTTTATGTACACAAAGTTTGTACAAAGACTTACGCAGGAACGTTTTACATGAATTTATTAGGGCTTAAATTCATTTTAAATGAAATAAACATATAATATAACAGTACAAAAATAAAAGAGCAAAAGAGGATTTGATGGTGCAAATTATGCTTTCTTTAAATTGATAATAGCTTACATAGATTAGGGCAGTGCAACAGTTAATATCTCCGCTCCCTTGCTCTCCTCGCTGCAGTCAGCATGATGAAATATGGGCTAGAAGCAGCGGAGCAGAGAGTTAAAGCTTGGCAGAATACAGCGCCTATAGCAACAAGAAATATAATTTTTTCCATTGGCTGAATGAAGACACAGGCGTGTCTTTAGAGGTCACTCTTTATGCGGCTGGATACTTTTGCCCAGGCTTAATCAAGTTAACTGCGCATGCGCTAGATTTTTTTTGTGAACTGCGCATGTGCCTATCGCCAAACAACAGCACACATTCTGAAGGGAGGGGGAGAGAGGCTGATAGTGCTGGAAACTAGCAGGAAGCCGAAATCAACAGAGCTGCTTATCGGATTACTTGTCTAGGACTGCAATAGTTGGTATGTAAATCATGCAAAGAGGCTTTTCACTGATAACATTTTTGTTATGGGGGTTGACATGTCCTTTAAGGTGGCCATACCTGCAGAGATCCGCACATTTGTCAACCTCGATATGCCCACCTTGAGGTTGGCAATATCAGGCTGATCCGATTGTGGGCAGAGAATACAGGCAATCAGTTCGAGGAACACATTAATGAACCGTTTTTGGCCAGATATCGATGGGGGGTGGAGCCTGTCGGAGGTCTGCATACACGGCCCAATAAGCTGCTGACTTAATAGCAGTGCTTTCGTCTCACACAAGATTGCTTGGAAGACAATAATAAGCAGCTCAACATGGCACCCAGCAATCCTTTGCTGCACTACACTGCTTTTTAGGAACAGGTAAGCTCAGGGCCGGCTTTAGGCCTATTGGACCAATTGGGCCCAATAGGGCCCCACACCTGGGAGGGCCCCGCACCACAGGGCAGCACAGATAATATTTCCCTCAGCACATGATGCTGCCTGGCCTGCCCCCAACTCTGATAAGCCAGCCTATCCCCCAACTCCATAGGTCTAGCCTGCCCCAACTCTCATAGGCCCAGCTTTCCTCCAACCTTGATAGGCCCTGCCCGCCCCCAATCCAACCAAGCCTGCTCCCAAGCTGAATCGGCCCAGCCTGCCCCAAACTAATTGGCCCAGTCCACTCTCCTATTTCCTCCCTCTCTCTCTTACCCTGTGTGTCCCTATTATGTGCCCCTATTTCATCCCTCTCACTCTCTTACCTTGTCTGCCCCTTTCCTTTCTATTTTGTGACTGTATGCCCTTATTTTCCTAAATACTTGGTGTGCCAGTAGTCAGCAACACTTTGTCTAGGGGACCCGCCAACATGGTCCCAATTGGGCCCCACATTTGATAGGATCAGCCCTGGGTAAGCACACAGGCCAGTGTTGGTGCGGTTCTCTATTGACAGTTTGCTTTGCCCCCCCCCCATGATTCTGTCATTGGCCCAGAGTTCAACTGATTGGAAATGCCAGATATGGTTCACTGTGTGGTGCCCTTGCCAAAAGAGCACATCTACCAGTAAATGTACGGCAAGCTTTAGTTCTACACTCACTTATCTGGTCCGTTACAGTGTTTAAAAATGGACCTAATACCTCACTCACATTACCTTGGAGAAGGACTTTAATCAAACTTTAATCTTTTAGCAGAACAATGATGCCAAACATAAGGCCAAAGTAGCTTTGTAGGGGATCAAGTAAAAAAAACATTAATGTCCTTCAGTGGCATATGACTAGCCTGAACACTTCAGTTTTCTATTTTTGTACCCTTGCCTATAAAACTATACTAACAGCTTTATATTAGAAAAGGTGTTGATCCGAGAAAGAGTTTCCACACATGCTTAGAAGGACTGCATTTTCTACAACACCACCCACTTCTACATTCCTCTGGAAGGGAAGGCATGTGGCTAAAACATAAAATTTAATTAAAGCATTAAAGGGATACTGTCATGGGGAAAAAAATACAAAATGAATCAGTTAATAGTGCTGCTCCAGCAGAATTCTGCACTGAAATCCATTTCTCAAAAGAGCAAACAGATTTTTTTATATTAAATTTTGAAATCTGACATGGGGCTAGACATTTTGTCAATTTCCTAGCTGCCCCTGGTCATGTGACTTGTGCCTGCACTTTAGGAGAGAAACTCAAAGTCATGTGATCCTTACTGAGGAAGTGCCGGGAGATCCGGCAAGAAACGCGTCAGCCCTGTACACCCACCGCTGCAACCCTCACCTGTGTGTTTGTTGAAATAAAGCCGAAAATTTTACACGAACGTTGTTGTCCTCATATGGTATCCTGGATCGGCGCCGAGAGTACTGTTTATCCTGCTGAGAGTACTGTTTATCCTGCTGTTTTTCCTTGTAACTGATGTGTCTCAGTGGGACATGGGTTTTTACTATTGAGTGTTGTTCTTAGATCTACCAGGCAGCTGTTATCTTGTGTTAGGGAGCTGTTATCTGGTTACCTTCCCATTGTTCTTTTGTTTGGCTGCTGGGGAGGGGGGGATATCACTCCAGCTTGCAGTACAGCAGTAAAGAGTGATTGAAGTTTATCAGAGCACAAGTCACATGACTTGGAGCAGCTGGGAAATTGACAATATGTCTAGCCCAATGACAGATTTCAAAATTGAATATAAAAAATCTGTTCGCTCTTTTGAGATATGGATTTCAGTGCAGAATTCTGCTGGAGCAGCACTATTAACTGATTCATTTTTTAAAAAAATTTGTTTCCCATGACAGTATCCCTTTAAGCACCAAGTGGGCCAATGAACTCTAAAAATTACATTGAAATGTGTTCCAGTTGATGAGGACAGAGTTTTAGATAACGGCTATATCATTAACCTGCCTATGTCTGTTTATATGCCACCAGATCGATGGTCTAAGAAAGAATTTTTTTTTAAAAAAAAGAACAGATTGGGTTTTTACCCAATTTGAAAAAAATCTGCCCTGCACAATCTCAAAAAAGTTTTAAACATCTGCAGTTGGGAGTCTCATAAATTGTACAGATGTAGTACCCACACCAACACTGGAAGAACTTGCAAGGTATTGCCCTGGTCTAGATTGAACCTGGACTAATCACTCGGCAAATGTGCCATCATAGAAAAGCCCTGAAAAAATGACAATATTTTAAAAAACAACAGGTGGAAAGCAGTTCATTAACAAACTAAAACTAACTATGATCAGGGACATAAAACTAATTCTTATCTGATGTGGTTATTCCCTGAACTAGTTATAATGTGTCCTTGGGCTATTTTCCACAAGAATATAAATTATGCCTCATAAGCCAGGCATGTCCGTTTTCAAATTTACACCGGCCCTCAGCCCCCCAGCACAGTAAGGAATCCAATAGCAGTAATATTTGGGCACATTAGAGAAATGATCTGCCACTTGGTCTATACTGCTGCCTGTGTGCTGAAGGTGTTAGCAATAGACACGTACTGGCACGTAGAGACGCAGTGTTTTCGCATACGTCTTTAGGGCTGAAGGTGTCAATAGACGTACTGACGTACCAGTACAGTAAACTAAAGAAGTATGGCATCACTACGTGCCAGTACGTGTCTATTGCTAACACCTTCAGCACACAGGCAGCAGTATAGACCAAGTGGCAGATCATTTCACTAATGTGCCCAAATATTACTGCTATGATTACTCGATTCCTGTAATTTAATGTTAATAGTTCAAAGAATGTCGTGCTGAATGGTCGGCCTCCACACATTTTCACCTCACCAAATCTGGCCCTCGTTGCAAAGTTTGGGCACCCCTGTCATAAGCTGTTTTAGAATTATTAAAAATATAGGTGGTTCTCCACAAACTACCTCCTTTGACATGTGTCGTGCATCAAAGTGTCATAAATAGCATGGATGAGGCAATACAGTGTTGTAACAATGCATTTTGCAAGTTGTGGTTTTGTCAGGAAGCCAAGAGATATGTACGGTGAATCTAAATTGTATCTTACACATATGATTAGTGGCGTTTACACAAGTAAACATAAGGCAAAAGCTTACTGTACTGCATCCCAGGACCAATAGCTCTGTGCAACTTGACTCAGACAGCAAAAACACCTTTCTGATTGATTTCTTTGGAGCCACCAACTTTTATGTTAGTTTAAGACTATGCATAACAATTCAGAGTTTTACCTTGCTTACCATAATTTAAATGGTTCTCTTTAAAGTGGTGAGGACAGGTTAGAAATGCTAGAACAAAAGTGTGCTGTTATATATGGAAACATCTCTTAAATAGCACATATGATTGATGACTACATAGGAGCTTTTAGTGAAGTAAATTCCTTTGTCACCCCTGTCTGTCTCAAGTACGTGATTGCTGTGCTTACTCTACAAGTGTTAGCTAGCTCCTAGTCATAGTTTAAAGGGGTCTCTTCCACTGAGACAGCTATGTGGCATAGCCTATTATGTAAACGGTGTAAACACAAATATACATCAAGGAAATGTTAATAGAATATGCTTTATAATATGCTGACTGCTTATGGGAAAGTTGATAGAAGACAATATACAGTATATTTATTTGGGATGCACTGGATCCGCTATTTTGGATTCGGCCAAACCCTTGAATCCTTTATGAAAGATTTGGCAGAATACCAAACTGAATCCAAACACTAATTTGCATATGCAAGCAATTTTTACGAGGACCAGGAGGGATGTAGATGCGTGGGTGCATTTCAGGCTTATCAAAATAACTGCCCAAACAGTATTTTGGTCCTTATGGCAATAAGTAGAGAAAGCTTCCTGCTATTGTCAAGGCAATGGAGTGTCAGGTAGCTGGGATTGCCTGGAATTAGGGCCTTTTTCATTGTTTTTGCAGCTATTATAGACTAACCAGAGGTAGCCCAGTTCAGCACAGCCATGTGGTTGGGGACCCCTGCTTTAATTTACATTAAACATATTAAAAGGCTTTAACATTATTTGTAACTGAAGTTTAAAGTAGTTTAAAGTAGTATTTGTTTATACCTATCTTTCCACTGGTATATAAACTTCGTAAATGATTATCTTTATAAAATGTCTAATTTTCATTAGATGAAGTTTATATTAAATTAAAATTTTTGCAATAGGCCCCCATCATTAACAAATATTGTAAAGTTGCTTAGGACATTTTATTTCATTAAGCAAAAAAACTGTCTTTGGGTGTACATCCCCCCCTTTAATAGGAATCTATATTGACAAACAGAATATCAATTCTGTATAGTATAGAGTAAAACCGCTCTGTAATTTTATACTGATATTTATTCTACTCTGTAAAATAAAATAGCTTGCACATCCTGCAATTCAAAGAAGGAAAATTATATAGCTTTTTGTTTTCAGAGTCAAGCAAAGAGCAGTTTGCCGGAACAAATATTGCAGAAGAGATTGTTAAACTTTTTAAAAAGCAAACCGAACACGAAAAAAGGGAAATTATTTTTGAAGTTCTGGCTCCATTGGCAGAAAATGGTAAGTAAAAAATGCTTTACTTGTTACAAAAGAATATTTAAAAAACTGCACTGTATTGTTTGTAGGGTAGGCACTGAAAGAGCAGTCCTCCAGGCAGTAGTAGTAAAAACAGGCCTTAAGCTGTTATCCACACTTGTACCTCAATAAAGACCTGTTTTTACTACTACTGCCTGGAGGACTGCTCTTTCAGTGCCTACCCTACAAACAATACTGTGATGTCCTCTCCCTTATGCTAAAGGCTTTGGGCTGAGCACCTGAGCCTCCTCCATCCACATGGTGAGTCTCTAATTAGAAATGTTTATATGATGATACTTTAAAAAAAATGAACAGCTTTCTTTGCTAGTCAAAATGAAATGTAATATGATTGATGTGCCTTTTCCTGTATTTAGTTTGTTTTGGACCACCACTCTAGATAAGTAATGTCCCACTTCATTCTTACCTTATATGGATAGACACTTGGATTGGAAGTATGTTGACCAGATTTGCAAGGGTAATAGGCAGGCCAAGGATTTACATGGGATCACAAAGGCCACAGCCTATGGCACCAAAGTTTCAGGGGCAGCATTCCACCAACTTGACTTGCTGCTTGCATTAATAGGGATTTGCACTAGGGACTGCACCAATTTTCAAATCTCCTGTTGCTGGTTCTTCCTGTAAAACGAGGGGCTGTAATTGTATGTGCCATGTAAGTTGTGCCCACATAATTATGGGTGCCTTTCAGGCCGCTCCCTTCACCTCAGTCAAGTGAAAAGTACATTGGCATAACATGTAAGAATACAGTATTGTAAGAAAATTTATTATATGGCCTGATAATAGTAAATAATGCTACTAGTAAATAATGAGTCTGCAACTCATGATAAAGTGGCAGTATTGAGCTCTTATTTGAATAACCCAAGATTCAGAAAACTGGTAGGCAACCTTTTTTTTTTTTGATAGGCCATCTCCGTCTTTTTAAATGGTAATAAAACAGTACATTGTGCTTGATGGAAACTAAGTTGCATAAACCCATGTTGGTAGTTTAGCAATCCTATTAGTTTTTTAGTAGACTTTAGGTATGGTGATCGAAATGACAGAAAGTCCCTTTTCCAGACCCCAAGTATTCCAGATAATAGATGACATACAGTATCTGCTAAAGGATTAGGTAATATTTTGTCACAAGATAATTTAACTCCAATGTCTTTATGTAATTAAAACACAATTGTAGTGTATTATTTTTGCAACTTATTTTTTATATAAAAACAGTGTGGAAGCAATGTTGAGTGTTAGCACCTATGGTGGCTCTGCAGCAGTAAGCAGAGTTTCTCTATCATAAGAGTCTGTTGTCTTAGTTCTGAAATAAAATTGGTTCTCTCTTTTCCTTATGGTAGAATTTTACTTTAGTCTTGCAAACCGAATGCTCTAAACTGCACTATACTCTATACTACTGAATTTTGTTCCATGGGCTCTGTTACTGATTAAGCCACTATATGCACAAACTATAGCCAGAAGCATTTGCTGCTGGAAAAACTTGGGCCGGATGCAGCCAAAACAAGCAGAAAGCAAACATGGGAGAAATTAATTAAAGAAGTAAACTTTAAGAAAAGTTCACAACCCCAGCTAAGCTGTGGCCAAACCAAATACATCTCCTTCTTTTTACTTGTTGTCCTCTAATTAGCAAAACCACCTTTGCTGTCACCAACTATGCACTATTCACCCAGGTGGTCAGGCAACCTATGGAAAGAAAATGTCTCATCTGTCCTGTAGCACACAGCAGGGTTGGAGAGCAACCCTTGAAGGAGGCAGCAAGTGGTGGAAATTACATAATGCCATCAACAAATATTTTGTGTAGCATGCTTTTTATTACATTGGCTGCCGTTTTCAAATATATCACCCCTTGAAACATGACAAAATTGCACACTGCACACCTTTTTACTCAGAAATGATCCATTATGACATTATTGCTGTAATCGCCATTGCCTGCAATGAGAGAGAGATGCAGAAAGGGGTACAAATCTGCCTTCCTATATTGACACTGCCATCTCTGACCAGTGCATTATTGACCATTACCATTATTGTTAAAACACCTGATCTTTGGCATTGATAACACACTCATAGGTACAGTATCGCAAGCACTGAATGTATTTTTGGAAATTAGACTCAAACTGCATGGTCAGATTCTTTCTTTTAGCTGCAGTCCTTTGCATCTGCCTTAATCTGCATTTTTTTGCAACAGCAACATATAAAATCACACAGTAAATATTGAATTATAGAATTATTCACTGCTTGTAGTTCTGCACTGGCAGGCCAGCACTAACTCTCAGCCAGGGAAAGTGTGCAAGTGTACAAAACTACAGTATATGATGTAGCAAGGTAGATATAACTACAGTTAGGCCCATAAATATTTGGACCTGAAGTGATTGTGTTAAAAAAGGATTTAGTTCCTCAAATTGTTTATAAATAATGAGTTCTGATGTCATCAGTTATAAACGGTGAGTTCTGATTTCATTTCTGTCACATGACTCACTGAAATTTGTGTATTATAATAAATGAAGTACCCCCAGTTGCAAAATATGAAGATATTAGAAGTTACCTCGGAGTTCCATGACCTGTATAAAAACACTCGGCCTTCGACCTCGTGTTTTTATATGGTCATGAAACTCCTCGGTAACTTATAATATCCTTAGTATTCACAAGAGGGGGTACTTTATTCACTATATAATACACAAAAGCCATGAATATCCTGTAAATTATATCCTTATAAACGGTGACTAGTGAGGTCATAAGTTATAAACGGTGAGTAGTGATGTCATTTTTGTCACATGACTCACTAAAACTTGTGTATTATAATGAATGAAGTACCTCTTGTTGGAAAATATGAGGATATTAGAAGTTACCTCGGAGTTACATGACCTGTATAAAAGCACTCGGCCTTCGGCCTTGTGTTTTTATATGGTCATGGAACTCCTCGGTGACTTATAATATCCTTATATTTTACTATTGTATATGAAGTGGAAAGGCTTATATAACTATATATGTAACTATATGAAGTAGCAAGTTAAATGAGCACTGATGGATCCTTTACATTACAACCCCAACAAGTGAAACATCCAGTGAATGTGGCATTCACATTTTTATGTTCAAAGAAATATCATCTTTGTGCAGATTTTTTATGCGCCATTGTGCATAAAAAAACACGTGTCAAAAAAAATTCACTGCGCATCAGAAAATTTCGACATTTCACCGGCGGCGAACTTTTGATGAAATGGGTCAAATTCGCCATGTAGCATGGTGGGGCTTCCAGTAGGGCCTGTTCTTATTTTTAATATTTAGGTCAGGGGTCCCCAACTGCCGACCGCGGCCCGCGGACACTCCCGCACTGGGCAGCCGAGCCCAGTGCGCAAAAACGCGGCACGTCGAATTGGACGCCGGCGTGTCCAAATTTGTTGCCGTCCCCATCCCTGACCCCACCCCCCGGTTCTCGGAAAAAATATATATTTTTGGCACCGGTCCCCGGTCCAAAAAAGGTTGGGAACCCCTGATTTAGGTTATGTAAAGGAAACCAACACCTGATGAAAGAGTTTCTGATTAAATAAAAAGCTGAAGGAGGAACATATCGCCACTGATTGGATCTCTTTTTCCCTCATTGCATCACATTAATGCTGGCTTCCTGGGCATGTTTATGCAGGGATACCTGGGGCAAGAACATTATTTGCAGGAGGCATCTCAAATGGTCGAGTTTCTGGTATGGATTTCATTCAGTGAACATATTGCAAACAAAATTTTATACTATTTCTATGAGTATATGGCTGTAAATATTATAGATCCCTGTCCATCATTGAAAGGAGTCAAATTCAGAATTAATCAGATTTTTTCATCTAAATAAAGTGCAGTACAAAATGTATAGGGATACTGCTTTAAAGACAAAGTGGTATGTTCTTGGAACATTTTATTATGCTCTATAATGGAGCTTTTATTTGAGAAACAGATGGCCTGAGTATTTGTTAAAGTGCTAAGTGCATTCTACCATCAATAATATTGGAACAGCAACAAAATCCCTAACTATAATATCCATCTGCCATGCTTAAAAGTTTAGTGATCCTATATGGGATTTTTTTTTGAGAGCTTTGATTTCCTATCAAACCAGGCATTAAAGTAAGGGATATAACGTTAAATATTGGAGGACTGATAAAATAAAAATCCACCATGTACCTAGCTTTAACTCCTTATTCAACTCAACAGGGCATTCAGTGGCCAAGGCTCAGTCCCTCTGAAGTCTAGATCCTAACAACTCAACGTCTTTGGAAATAAAACCATCTGCAATAATCTGAACCTCCTCTTAATCCAGGTATGCAAGCAACTAGCACTGAAATCTCACAAGAATTACAGGGGAATTTGCAACTGGCAACAGGGCCTCTATACTTGTAGTGCAGAGGAGAGAATTCCTAATAAATACATATATTTTTAATTCTGCAGTATCTCCCATAACTTTACATCCTGCTGCAGTTCCAAAAAATCCAAAAAGTTTAGCTACTTTTTTCCCCATACTAAATTACCCCTGAGTTACTATACCGCAATAATTCTTTAATTGCTCCTATCAACTGTCTTTTGTCTAATAACTTTACCCTGCCTAAATGTAAGAATAGTTTATTACCGTTTTTATCACATATCCAGATTAAAAGTACCTTCCTTCCTTGGCAGCCTTTCCTTTTGCCTGACCCAGAGTCTCCTGCCTTTCGGTAGTGTTTACTCACACTTGCATTTCCTAAGAAATGCAGCTGAGCAGCCACAGAGTGCTTGCAACAAGTTTGTGTATCTGAACTTACGGTAGGTTTACTAGTTGGCTTCTGGTACAACAGGTTTGTGCTGTTATCATATAGTGATCAAAGAGCAGTTTGCCAACTTATTGATAATGGCATAGTGGGCTTGTGCATGGGCTGTTCGCATACTAAGGTGGCACTTTGCAAAAGCTGTACTTCATACAGCTGTATTGTGCAAAATATATTGTAGGTCATGTTGGTTATTAGGGGTTGTGTACATCCTTGTGCTGATTTTTGTTAGGATGAGAGTGGTCCTGCTGTTCAGTGTTCAGGCGGGCCCAGGAGGTATAGGGGCCCGATAAGGCCCTAATTAATGAGCAATTTCAACATGTAATGATAAAACAGGACAACCTCTGGATATGTTGGGGGCCCTAAAATAAATTTTCTGTGGGGCCCAGTAACATCTATATATACGCCACAGCTTGTTTCAGATGCCAGTAGGACTAATGTGTATTTTGCAGAAGTGCATAGTCCTACCAGCTTCTGCCAAAACTGCTATAATAGGGCAGGGGAGGCACATCATTCCACCCCCCCCCCCACCCAAAGTTTTTTTTCTATTTTCTGTGCAGAGCAGCTGCATTCTGCTTTCTTATGCTCTTCTACACACGTGATACTTGTTATTTACAGCTGCTATACCCTGTATCTTGCATTCCTGACACAATGCTGAATAGAAAAGTAGAACAATAAAAAATTAAAACCAACTGCAAATTGTTTCAGAATATCATTCTCTATGTCATACTAAAAGATAACTTTAAGGTAAACAACGCCTTTTAACATAAATAAAATAAATAAAGCCAATAGGATTGTTTTGCCACCAATATGGATTTATACAGCTTAGTTAGGATCAAATACAAGGTACGGTTTTATGATTGTAGACAAATAATTTGCAAGGAAATACTTTTTTTTTTTTTTTTTTAAATTGAATTATTTGCTTAAAATGAAGTCTATTGGAGATGACTGTCACATACTTCAGAGCTTTCTGGATTATTAGCTTTGCTGTCAACTAAACCAGTGAAGTTTTTGAATTGAATCTATGATAGTGTATATAGCGTAGAGACCTGTAGGGCTGCAGAATCATGGAAAAAGTAGTGCATTACAACCAGGAGGGCTGTTTTCTGACTAGTCACTGGACGATTGTCTTGTTTTACACCTTTAAATATGCTTCTGTGATTTAGCAAAAACCCTTACTCCAGGCTGATTTCACCAAAAAAAGAGACCCGAGTGCGGGGTAATTTTAAAGGGTTTACACACCTCACCAACACAGTTAAATGGTAGCTGCAATGTAAAAAAAGAAAAAAAAAACATTAAAAGATACGTTCCAAAGAACCCAGTTTAATTTAATTTCTTTACTGATCTAGAACTCTTGGATGACAAGGAACTCCCAGGTAAATTTCAGGTAAAATGATGGCACTGTAAATGCACCTGTAACAAACTCTTACTTAGTAGGAGCCACTGTATTGTTGATATTCTCTGATGCAGAATTATTGCTAGTGGTCATACATATTTGATGCTGATGCATAAAATACTCATGCGAAATACTCAAATGCTAAATGAATTACTTATTTATGCCACCTATAGAAGAGTTTCAGCATAGGTATAACAGAAAATATACCCTGCATCATATTTATATATATATATATATACAGATGGACCAAATATTTTTTCAGTATCGCAGGTTGCACTTGGCACAGGATTGATTTCAATGAAAAAAGGAGTGAAAAAGATTTAAATGGACACTTGGGTTTAATGTTTAGATAAGGTTTACTTCATCTGTACATGTCCACTAGCCAATTGTAGCCCAAAATGACACAGACAGGACAGAAATTGTTGACTGAATTTCAGCCAGCGTGCTCTGTAGGTGGGTGGATAAACTCCCAATTACAATTCATGCTGCACAGCTTCTGTCTGTTGCTGAGCTTCAGCTTCCAGTATTTCCTTTTCAAATCACTTCACCCAGCACATGTTAGGAATTGTAATTAAGCAGCAGCTTGAATAAAAAATACATTCTGTTTGTGGTTTACTTTCAGCTTTCATTAAATTTACATAAAAAATTGTTCATACTGTGTACATTGTGAAGCAAATTAATAAATAAAATAAAAATGTCGGGGATAGTAGGGAAAACTTGTGTGCATTGTATGTGTAGTGCATGAAAAAAAGAACAATGCTTGCATGTACAAAAAAAAAAGTAGAATGCAAAGAGTTTACAAAATTTAGAACATTCTTCTGTTAGCTCTCCAACTGCCATAGGAGGAGCACAAGGTTCCATTCACTTTATTACAAACAGCCAATAGACTTAATTTAACATTCATGGTAAAGGTGCCAAACCAACACAAGTGCCCTTTTTTGCACTTTGCAGCTTGCCCACAGCTAATGCAGCTCTTGCACTGCAGATGCAACTCTTTGTATATACCGAGCTAGCAGCCTTTGCTGTGTGTATATATATGGATAGGATCAGGTGGTAGGTGGGATAAAGGCATTCGGTCGGGAATAAAAATTTTGATCTTTCTGCCGTTTAAATAATTAATCAAACATCTTGATTTACAAAATTAAACTTTTAACAGAATCATCTTATGTTGTCTGTTTTTTCCCGCACAAATAACATATCATGCAGTTTGCTTGAATGAGCCTGAAACAAAACCGTAAAATCCATAAATTGGGAGTTCTACTGTATATATACCACAAACCTATACTGACCTATGAATGCACCAATTTATATAAAAAATATTTTCACACATACCTCTAAAAACTAACTTTAGATATTGATATCAACTTGTATTTGACTGCTCTAAGCATTTGGACACTATTCTATCTTATGGGGTATTATTTTTTACTGAGTTATACGTGATTACCTCCCAAGTAAACATTATCAGTACTTAGTACTCCATGTGACTCCAGCTTACACCCTAAAATTGGGCTCAAAATACCAGTGTGTAACCCTTAAAATTGTTATCTCTTAAAGGACAAGGAACTCTGACTTTTTTGAACGGGTGCCAATATGTTAGTCGCCCCACACTGAATTAGCTTAATGAGCTTACCCCAAAGCCAAGTTCCTTTTAGGAAGAGAATTGTACTGGGTCCTGAGGAAAAAAAAATAAAGATAGCGCAGCCTCACCACCATTTAACTTTACCCTTCTCAGGTGCAGACATAGGTTTGTACCTTATTTAGCTGCACATGAGATAGTCTAAAGGGGTTATTTACTAAACTCCGAATGAAAAAATCACGAGAAAATCTTGATTTTTATATATAACATCAGACTTTTAAGAAAATCACGGATTTTTTTGAATTTATTAAACCCTGGGGATGGAAAAGTCTGAATCTGAAAATCCGGCATCTCAGACCTATCGAGGTTGCATAAAAGTCAATGGGAGAAGTCCCAATGATTTTTTGATGTGTACTAGGTTTCGTGCAATACCCCTGAAAATTCCGGGGGGAAAAACGTGAAATTTTTTTGGAAACATGTACTAATAAATAAGCGTAAAAAAAACCGAGCGGATTTGATCAGAGTTTGTAGCAGAAAATATTGAGATAAATTCAGACTTTGATGAATAACACCCTATCTCTGTGCTAGGGATGCCTGGGAAAAGTAAGTAAGATTGAGGCAGGGTGCTGTGCTACTTTTTTTCTCAGGCTAGTGCATTTGTTTCTTAAAACGAGCACCAACCTGGGCAAGCACCTTAGCATTTAAATACATATTAAGGGTTCCCCAATGAATTGGCAACACCGAGTGCTTTTTTTTGTCTTTTAACATTGGATAGTGGCAGACAATTCTCAGACATACTGATATGAAGTATTATATCTGATACAAATCCCCCCATTTTGTTTTGCAGATGCAATCAAGATGCAGCTAGTAGAAGCTGGCTTGGTGGAATGCCTCCTCGATGTAGTTCAGCAGACTGTAAATAGTGAAAAAGATGATGATATTGCTGAATTAAAAACGTCTTCAGATCTTATGGTTTTGCTACTCCTGGGTGGTAAGTAAACTTTATTAAAACTATGTGCATGGAGAGTGGAGGCGCTTTCGGTATCAATAAATGTCAGCCTGACCTGTAGTAGCATTATCACCAGTATCACTTTATCATGTAAACACATATCTGTACTGTACTGTACTGTACTATCCCATTTTCAGATAAGCTTTTAAAATTATGGTTTGATTTACAGTTACATATTCTAAAGGGAAGAGTAGGCTTTTTGTGTTCTAGGGGGCCCTATTATATTTTCTCTAGTTTATGAATTATGTAAGTTTTTTACTTGTGGAATTTTTAAACTGTTATAATTAGGGCTTAATTAACCTTGCAAGCAGGCAGCAGTTTGGAATAAAGATAGAAGCTAAATAGAAGAAGAGCAATATAGAGTGCTAACCAAAAAATCATAATCTGTTTTTCCTTACCAGGGTCAAAGACCCTGACAATTCATCCTTAGAAGAAGCAAGTAATATTCCAGGCATCATTTATACTCTTAGGATACAATAGAGGACATTCATGACCCCTGGGGGGTGCAAGTGCCAGACTTTTTTGCACTTTGCAGATTGCATGGTGCATTATAAATGAGCCATAATGTATCAAACTTCTTCATCCAAAATGCATCTTTACATTTTTACTTTTAAATGCAAGCAACATAGTATAATAATAGTAATAATAAGGTTTTTTTTCTGCATTTCTTTAAAATGCCATCTGGATATGCATTTATGAATAATGATACACCTCCTTCATTATTTTCTATTATTGTAGAATTCTAGAATATTTACTGTGAAAAGTACTTAAGTCGGTATCTTGAGGATTAAACATTCTTCTCAAATCTGTCAATGAATATTTATGATCTAATACTGAATTTGAAACATTGCAAGCCTGACTATCAGTGGGAGTGTGTTTATAACAGCTAAATGATTTCTGGTGTCGAGGAAGGAGATCAGCAAATACTTCCCAAAATCCCAGATACACCCTAATTTTCAGAGGTCATGTCTAGTTATTTCTAGCTACAAACTGATCCAACCCAAATCTAAGTCCAGGATTTGGAATTACCCCAGTGCAAATATAAACAAGCATGATCAGCACTTCTGTTACTGGTATTTTTATAAGTCAAATTAGTTACTATATACTGATTAATATTTTCATTTTTTTGTACATGTTCTGTTTTAGTCAATGAACATTTTTTATTTACAATTTTAAAAATAAACAGAGAACATATGCATGTAGAAATAATAAATGTAGATGTCTACAGAGGCAGTTCAGTTTTATTGGTTTGTATTTATGTATTATTTATTTCTTTACACAGATGAGTCCATGCAAAAACTCTTTGAAGGGGGAAAGGGAAGTGTCTTTCAAAGGGTGTTATCATGGCTTCCCTCCAACAATCACCAACTGCAACTTGCAGGCGCCCTTGCAATTGCAAATTTTGCAAGGAATGGTAATGTTACTTTCTACTCTACTATTTATATGGCTTTAGCTCTTCTCACAGATGTTTTGACTGGAGAAAAATATTATAATTTTCGAGTTTTTTATGGTCAAAACTTTTTTTTATAAATTCTAATTTGATTTTCAAAATTTATCATACTCTGGCCATTTAAGAACTCAAATTTGACTATTCACCACCTAAAACCTGCCGAATTGTTGTGTAAGTCAATGGGAGAGGTTCAGGGATCTATTTTAAGTTGTTTGCAGCCTTCCTGACATCAAGTTTTGAAAATTCGAATCAAATTCGATTTGAATTGGGTTCGAGTTTTTGGGTCGATTCCATTCATCTTTAAAAAAAAAATTGGATTTTTTTTAATAAAATTTGATTGGTCGAATTAAGAATTTATGGGAGTTAAGGGGAGTTTTTAAAAACTCGACCTTTGATAAATTTGTCTCTAAGTCTACTAAAAATAATTTCAACATTAAATAAGCCCAGCAGTATTGCATTGCCATCAATGTGGATTTATGCAACTTAGTTACCATTAAATACAATGTACTGTTTTATTAATACAGAGGATATACTTTTTTAAAATTAGAATAATTTGCCTAAAATTGATTCAAATGGGAGATGATCTTCCTGGATATTGGGTATCTGGATAAGAAATACCTGTACAACGATCACTACAATTGTCCATAGTAAAGTGTCAAAAATATCTGTACATACTATATATTATTTTTTGCTGTGTTTTGTTCAGCACCTTTAACACTGAAATTCTTCTTTTAGATGGAAACTGTATCCATATGGTGGACAGTGAGATTGTACAGAAACTTCTAGATCTTCTAGACAGACATGTAGAAGATGGGAATGTAACCGTACAACATGCAGCACTCAGTGCCCTTAGGAACTTGGCCATTCCTGGTAAAATAAGTATTCCTACTTATTATTATGTTAAATAATAGTTTTATATATAATATTTTTGTTCATGAGAAAATATTTGAATTAATGCAGTAAGACGGATAAAACTATTGACAGGAGATAGCAAAAATGACCCTTAACGACCCTCAAAGATTTTCAAGAAGGTTTTCATTCATCCAGATATTAAGATGCAGTGTCTTGCTTTAGCCTTATCAGTACAAGATACTATGCTCACAGAAGGCAACTATTGAAATTTTGCTTAAGTATCTGTAGACCGGAAACTGGAGTGAAGGCTGAGATGCCGTTCTGGTGACTTCCTTCAGTTTCCCCAGCTGATAAATACAAGGGCTGTGTATATAGATACATAGGAATCCTGCTGATCAAACGTGAGTACGTAAATGGCAGAAGCATGGAAAGGCATCAACTTATTCTTGTGTGGGACTGATGCTGGTACTTACTCATCTCCCCCATCATCTGCCCAGTGCATAACACATAAAGCTCACCCACAGATCCAAATGCTTATGCCGGAATACTCCTTAAAGGGAGTGTCAACCTAATAAAAGAAAACTTAATTCTAAGCAACTTTGCAATATACATTCATTACACTTTTTCTATGGTTTTTAAGTTATTTGTATATGTATTGCTATTGAAAGCAGTGTTTTGTAGTTTTCTATTCTCTGCCCTGATGTCTCAGGCTGGAGATACAATGTAAGAGAAGGAATCTGATTAACAGATCTGTGTTTAGTGGGGAACTTAGACTTTTGCCACATTGTTTATAAAGTAATAACCAGGAGCTAGACAAATGCTGCTTTCAATGGCAATTGTTTTTACAAATAGCTTTCAAAGCATTAAAAATGTTTAATACATGTGTATTGGAAAGTTGCTTAGAATTATATTTTCTTTTGGGCAAATTTATATTTTGATGTTGACTTGCTCTTTAAGAGATAAAGCTAAAATATTTTTTTGGCTGAAAAATATAGTATGGCTTTGTCATTTTTAAAAATACTACAAACAGTATACAATAGGTCCTGCCTAAATTTAAGTAATTCAGAATTATATATTTTTTAACAGAAATGTTATGTATTTTATTGTTTAAATGCCATATTTCATTTTTCAGTTGTGAATAAAGCAAAGATGTTGTCTGCCGGGGTTGCAGAAGAAGTTCTGAAATTCCTTCGTTCTGAAATGCCTCCAGTGCAGTTTAAACTACTAGGAACTTTGCGAATGCTAATAGATGCACAAGGTAATGACTCTTAAGTATAAATAGGAAAACATGAAACATGCATGCATCTTCTTACTCATAGGTATAACACTTACAAAGTACAGTTTACACATTTATAATGTAATCAATAGTGCTGAAACCCATTTTCCTTATGTAACCCTAAAGAAGCCATTTACAAATACCGTATATACTTGAGTATAAGACGAGTTTTTCAGCCGCCAAAATATGCTGAAAAACTCTACCTCGGCTTATACTCGGGTCAAGCGCAAAAACGGTCGCCGGCGCCCAAGAATAGTCACCGGCATCCAAAAATGAGACGCCGGTACCTCCAATGGGAGCAGAAACCCTCAATTTTTTGATTGAAAACTACCAGAAGCTGCTGCATTTCTCACCCTAGGCTTATACTCGAGTCAATAAGCTTTCCCAGTTTTTGGAGGTAAAATTAGGTACCTCGGCTTATACTCAGGACGGCTTATACTCGAGTATATACGGTACATTTTTATAAAGTCTGGTGGACTCTCTCAATCTGTTTACAACAAATAACGTTTGTACAATTCACAAACAAAAAGTAAAGGTTTCAGGGCTTATCTATCTATTCTGTTAAAGCTGTGTTATATAATATAATCTGTGATCATGGATGAGCTTATTTTTTGTACTTTTAGGGTCAGGGCACACAGGCAGATTCGTGGAGATTAGTCGCCCTACTCTTTTTGTAGAGCAAACTCTACTGATGCCCTCTCTCAAATGTTCTGTTCTGCTACACTTTTTTGTTTCTTGCCTTCCATTGTAATTTATGCATAATGTTAGTAATATATTATTAAAGAATAATAACCTGTATGTCTGAATAACTGGAAATTCGATCTGTCCATCTCAGAATAGATAGGAGTAAGGAAGGAGTTGCAAAAACATTGCATTGGATGCAGTGATCATGATATATATAGAGAGTACACTTAGCATGTGAGTGTCATTGAGATGTTAAGCTCCTGTGCACAACTTTATAGACCTGGACCATTACTGTTATAAAAATGCTGAACCTTTCTGCTGTATGTATGCATGTATAGCATTTCTAGCAAATTCATTTTAAGGGTTAAGTTCTCCTGTTTGTTCTTCACTTTCCATACCATCACTGTGTTTATTCACAATTTAACTTGTCTTGTGACGTAGCTGAAGCTGCTGAACAAATAGGAAAGAATGAAAAACTAGCGGAACGCTTAGTTGAATGGTGTGAAGCCAAGGACCATGCAGGTGTTATGGGAGAATCTAATAGGCTACTCTCAGCACTCATACGGCACAGTAAATCAAAGGTGAGTTTAAAACAAAGATGCTTTCATTTGAAAACCTTGGACAGACAAAAAAAATCTTGTTTATATAAAAGCTTCTTTTTGTTGTTAAACATTCAGAATTGTGGGTTTTTGCTTTTCCTTCATCAAGGAAAAAGCTTAGCATAGAAACATGTACAAACTCCATTTATATAAAGTAATTTAGTAATTAGTAGCATACTAGAATTCCAACTTAAATCTCATGCTACCATCTGCACAACTCTCAGCATCCTTTATCCGGGAACCCATTATACAGAAAACTCAGAATAACGGGATAGCCATCTCCCACTGATTTCATTTTAATAAAATGACTCACATTTTTAAAAATTATTTAATAATAATAATTAATAATAAAACAGTACCTTGTACTCAATCCCAACTAAAATATAATGAATCCTTAATCCAGGCAAAACAATCCTGTTGGGTTTATTTACAATTTAAATTATTTTTAAGTAGACTAAGGATGTGGTGATTTAAATTACGGAAAGATCCCTTATCCAGAAACCCCTAGGCCCAGATAATTCTGGATAACTGGTTCTATACCTGTACTAATACAGTATATTTTACAATTAAAGGAGAAGGTAAGGTTAAATTACTGGAAGCATGCAAAATGTTAGGCACCCCCCAGTGATTATAATCACTTACCTGATACCCCGCTCCACTGTTCCTGTTGGCAGAAACCCGCACCAGCCCAGGGTACTTCTTGGCAGCTCTCAGTAGTATTAACTTTCCTTCTCCTTTAAGAACCTTCATTTTTATCTATTACCTTCAAAAATAAAAATGATCCACCTACTTCTCATGTCTGACACAATGTTACTCTGTAGACATTATTTTTTATTACTAAAATGTTGGCTACAAACACATCTACACTCTAGCAAAAAGGGAAGATATCATAGCAAATTATAACGTGATAAACTGCCAGTTTACAGTAAAACCAGCTACCACATTTTTAAACTCTCAAATTTTAGATAATCTGATGCAGATATTATGTTGTTACATCCAACAACCCCCAGCCCCCCTTAACTACCTTCCATCTCCATGCCCACATTGTGTATTAGACAGAAAGGTGTACTGAAAAAAAAACCTGAGCCTAAAATGCAGAGCAGTGCAGTGGAGTTCCCTGTCGCCATCTTCTGCCCTTTTGCACTCTTTCCTGTCTCTTCGCCGACGCTAAGCCTGCGGGAGCATGTGCAGTTGAAACCGATTTCTGACTAGGCCCTACTGAGCATTCTCCCATAAGCTTAGTGTCGCCGAAGAGACCAGAAGAGAATGCAAACTGGCAGAAAATGGCACTGGGGAACTCCACTGAGCTACTCTGCATTTTGGGTCCAGGTTTTTTTAGGGGCACCTATCTGTCTAATATACAGTGTGTACAGAGGGGGGTGATGGAAGGCAGTTAAGGGTGGCTGCCTGGCCAAGCAGGCATCCTCGCTGCCCCATGTGGGTGCACACGCGAATGTGCAAGCGAGCACTGTGACGCCAAATGCGTGGGCAGTGGCAGAGGGGGAGGGCCACAGTGTGGAGAGTGTCAGATGTGGAGGGCCGAGGAAGGGAAAGCAGAAGGAAGTGATTACGAACTAGAGGTAGGCAGAACATGTACCTGCACAGCCCCCCTCTATTGTTGCAGCCTAGGCAGGTGCCTCTTTTGCCTACCCCTTTTTCCAGCCCTGGGGGGGGGGGCTGTTGTTAATAGGGGGGTTTAGTTCTCCTTTAAAACCATCTTACAGTACATAACCATAACCACACGTTTGTTCTACAGATTTCCACTAGCCTATAAGTTATCTCAATGGGTTCTCTATTCAGACTGTTTAGATCATAAAGTTCAATTTTAATAGTGTAGAATTAGAACATAAAGTCCTATTTTTTGTGCCATGGAAATGTTAGCATTGTTAATCTTTAATAATAATAAAGGCGATTGTATGAGAAGTGAAAGCTCTATTCATTTCCTTGATTTGCCGTACCTATCATGTTGTTTGGGAACTGCGGTGCACTTTAAATTGTATATTGTTGGTATAAGAACTTATTTTGCAAACGGTTTCTTTCATTGCTTGATTCTCTATAGGATGTAATTAGAACAATTGTTCAAAGTGGTGGAATAAAGCACTTGGTCACCATGGCAACCAGTGAACATGTAATAATGCAAAATGAAGCCCTCGTTGCTTTGGGATTAATAGCTGCATTAGAATTACGTGAGTATTATTGAAGAATATGTTTCATTTTGACTTTGATAGCACACTGATGCCTTTTTATTTCTGGTATGCTTACCTGTATTATTATTTCCTTTTATTTTGTTCTGCAAATAATAAAAGGTAAAATTATTGTTTTAAGCACTGTAGTTTGTTATAGTGCCTTTTGAAATACATGAAATATATAGATATACCAGTATGCAACCCCATCTTCTCACTCTTTGTTGTGACAGTTTTGAAGGCATATCTGTACACTGGTAAACTAATGATATGCATTGCAGGGACAAAACATGGAATAGGTTCCCTTTTGCAAACAAAATAAATAACAGATTTTTCTGATTAAAAGAAACACTTTGCTTGTTCAGCTCCTTTTCAAAACGGGTACACATATACGTTTAAAAATGGTAAACTGCCTCTGTAGGGGCTAAATTACTAACATAGCTAACCTTTGTTAGTAAATCAGTCCCGTAGTATAATGCTGTTGTTCACAAGTATAGCAATGTGCATATATTGTATGCAAGCAACATTTCATTGGCTTTACTGATCTATTGCTGTAAGAAGGAGCTGCTATTGATAGGCCCCCAGTTCTGCTTTACAAACTTTACCCTTTTACCCTCTAGTTACATCAGAGGGATTTCATTAGATGCCAGCTGAACAGTTATGACAGTGCTGCACCATGAAATGATCTTTTAGGGGGTTATTAACTTAAATTCGAATTTATCTCATCTTTTATTAAAACAAAAACACGACCAAACTCCCATGCTCGATTTGAACTTATTTATTAATAAAATAACCCAAATTATTTGGATCGTGGAAAAACCTGATATAATTGAGTGGAAACCTGAATTATTTTTTTCTCAAAACGCTCACTTTTTTTTTAAGGTTTTTCCCGAAAAAGTCGGATATTTAGGCTAAACCCTTCGAAGACCAGGACAACTTCAATTTGGGATAGGTACCTCTCCCATTGACTTATACCGGACCTAGACAGGTCAGATGGAGGATTTTCAGATTCAGGATTTTTGCAGTATTAGGATATAATAAATCTCAAAAAGTTTAAGGTCTTTTTTCCTCTAAAAAATGTAGTTTAGTTTTGCCCCAAAAAGCATAACCAGAAAAAAAATTGAGATTTAATAAACAACCCCCTTAATGTGTTACCTTTTCTAACTGAATATATTGTAGAAGCTGCCGAGCATGATCTAGAGAGTGCTAAGTTAGTTGAGGTCCTGCACAGACTGTTGTTGGATGAGAGAAGCGCTCCAGAGATAAAGTACAACTCCATGGTCCTGATCTGTGCTGCAATGGGCTCTGGTACGTAATACATTTGTTTCATTTTCTAAAACATTAAAATTAGCTGCAAAGGACTTTTTAAAAATCTTCTACTCACTGCATGTGATTCTCCTTTGCATTACCTGTGCCCCCCTCAAATTTTAGGGCACCCCCAAGGATTGTAATCACTTACCTGATGCCCTGGGCCTGGTGCTCCTGCACTGGCCCATGGTACTTGCTAGTGAACTATCCTATTCCACCTGTCCTTGTTTGTGTGAGTGTACATGTGTAGTAGGGTTAAGAGCTGGACTGTAACAAAAAAGACAGCTTTTTCACTCTACTGCACATGCATCAGCCATTGGATTTTGTATAAAGAAGAAGGGAGGAAGAGGATTGCTTGCTTGCAAGTACCCTGGGCTGATACAGTTTTCTGCTAACGAGCACCTGCCTGGGGTAAGTGATAACAATCCTTGGGGGTGCCCTAACATTTGGCATCCCCACCATCGATTGGACCTTTCCTTCTCCTTTAAAGGAGAATTCAACCCTAACGTTAAAAAAACCCTACCCTACATATACCTCCTCCCCCCAGATTAAGTGTTACCCCGGGCAAATGCCCCTAACATTTTACTTACCCCTCTGTGCAGATTCAGGCATCGGAGTTTACGGGCGCCATCTTCTTCTCTTCAGAAATCTTCGGAATGAGACAGGGGTAGCGGCACATGTGCAGTTGGAGCAATTTTCAGTTTCGCAAAAAATGCGCCGAAGCTCATGAAAATTGCAGAAGCTCCGGTCTCATTCCGAAGATTACAGAAGTGGCTGAAGATGGCGCCCGTGAACTCCGATGCCTGAATCTGCACCGAGGGATAAGTAAAACGTTAGGGGCATTTGCCCGGGGTAACACTGGGGGGAGGGGGTCTGATGACTTCTATAAAAGGTTTTTGGCCAGCTGATATATGACAGTCTGAAAAGTGCCCATCTGACAGATGCACGTTTTACTCATTCACGTCATACCATTTGTAAAAGCTAAGCACAGTTCCTTTATGTCTTGTGTTATTCTCTTTTCCAGTACCTCTACACAAGGAAGTTCAGAAGCTAGCATTCCTCGACGTTGTATCTAAATTACGGAGCCATGAGAACAAAACAGTTGCTCAGCAGGCTTCTCTAACAGAGCAGAAACTTACTGTACAGAGCTGAGATTTGTTTGCACACAATGTCTATAACACTGAATTCATTGTTCTCCCCTGTTTTTGCCAATGTCCCCATTAATTGTGTTGTTTTATTTGTGCATGTTTGTTATGAGACCTCGGTTACCTTTGTTATGAGCCAATGTAGGTACCGCTACGACCATATTGTTCCACTTCTATCCTTGTTGCTTGATCCCAAGGGTAAATGTGCATGTGTAGTCCTTTGCTGTACAAGTGATACTCTGTGCTCCTTTGATGCTCCCTGAACTGCATTTGTAGAGTATTGCTAGATTAGGGTTAATGCAAAATACAGCCAGTTCTTTTTAAATTGGATTATCAAATGTAGTAACACCAGCACCATTGTTTGGTGCTCTGTAAGAATACTAGGAAGGGACTGTATTGCAGCACATTCACTGGTCTTGACTGTTTCTCTTAAACATGTGGTACAGTACCTAGAGTTAACTAATAAAACTTCTGGTTCCCTCTTAGATGTTCTCTTGTTTTATTTCTTTAACAAAAGTAACCTGCTGGGTTGTTGAGCTTCTGATCATTCCTTTCTATAACAGAACAATATGTTTTTATGATACAAAAGGGCAGATTCACTAACCGGCGATAATTCACCAGTGACGGCTTTGCAGTGATCGCAACACTTCGCCAGGCGTAAATTCACTAGGACAACGCTAATTCACTAAAATGTGAAGTTGCGTCCAGGGCGCTGAACACTGGCGAATTTTCGCTAGCGTTACTTCTGCAATCAAAGCAAAGATGCGCTAGCGTTGGCTAATTTGCATACCACACAATGATGGAGTGCTTGACCACTGTGCTTTATCCACTTGCATCAGGTGCTGAACAGTATATTAACCCACCTGCCTTACGTCCAAAATCATACATGAAGTCCAATAAACTGCAGCACACTCAATTGTTGATTTAAATGTGTGTCATTGTGATTTTATTTGGCTCACACCAAATAGATCAGTGAAGCAACGTTTCGGGCCACGCAGGGCTCTTTATCAAGCGTACATCCATACACCTTAAGCTGTGTCTCGTGGGGAAGAAGGGGTTGGGGAGGGAAAAGAAAGGGGAGGAGATACAGGTCATGTGTCAATTATTTCCAGATGAGCATTTATATTTACAAAAAAGTTCATGTCTGATGTGTCCTCAAGTCCATTCATTATGTCACATCAGAAAGTTTATAATATAAGAGAGGTGATACGGTTCATGTTTGTGTATAGCATTTACATTCTAGTATACATACTATATGCCCCCAAAACTGACTAAGAAAAATCGTACTAAAACTGGAAAAAATCTGAGACACCTGTTAATGACCTTTTATATTGGGTTAATCTGATCGTTCTGCCCTAGGTCCAAACGATCAGACTACAACAAAAAAAATGGGTGCCGACGTGACGAGGATCGGATCAACTACTCAAGGTGGTCCTCAATCGCCATAAAAAAATCAAAGCTGCCTAATCGATATCTGGTCAATATTAGGCCTGAGATTGATCGGGGAGTCCCGTAAGAACACCCCATACACAGGCAGATAAACTGCCGAATTGGTCTAAAGGACTGATATCAGCACCTTTAATCTGCCTGTGTATGGCCACCTTAAGGTAAAACAAATTAATGTTCCCTACCCATGATTCCCCCAGCAGTCAACATCCCTATACCGACAACAACTAACCAATTATTTTACCTTTGCTTATGGCAAAAAAACCATTTCACATATTTCATAAATAAAACAATAGACAAAAAGTATGTTCAGCACAAGCCATAGTCACTAAACTAATGTAGGAAAAACATTGATCCCCTTCATCTTGAACCTCACACAGGCATGATCAGGTTGAGCAGGGGCAGCCTGTATCACAGGGCAGAAATTAGGGATAAGTAGCAGACACACCTATAGAGTGCATATGGGGAAAGAGCGCAGTTCTTAGAGTGAGAGAAAGCAATTGAATAGTGCGGGGGGTTGGGGGAATGAGTTAGCGAATGTCTGGTAGGAGGGTTTTGCGCACTACACTGGCAATGGGGTGGGGGCAAGCAAGCCGGGAGCTCCGGGCCAAATAGCATTGCTTAGATACAAATATTACTTGGGCCAGGTCTGCTGTTGGGGTTATGGTGAAATGCACATCATGCAAATTATGCATGAATGAATGACAATATTTGTGAAATTATACACATATATATGTGTTTCAAAAGACAATGGACATCAAATATAAACATCATGTCACATATTAGACACTTGCAATTGCCTCAGTCTGACAATCAGTATTTTCCCACAAAAAAATGTTAAATGGAAGTTAAGAAAACAGGTTTAGCTACAGTACTTTCATCCTTTAGCCCCAAGGATTTTCCTACAATAACAGTGTGATTAACAACACTGGAAATAACATACATTGTTCATTTCATCATCAACCACAATTAGGAAAAATTTCTCTTCAGTATCATTATAGTATATCGCTATAAAGTTATGTATTTGAATTAATGAGTTTTGAATCTGAGTCAATGTTATATTTAATATACTGATCCCTAATATATCATTTTGAGTTTTGTCATATGTTGACTTTCTTTTCTAATTGATAAAAATATGTATTTCAAGTGAATTGTAGTGTAATCTATATATTAAAAGACAAGGAAAGATGAATTCACTGTGGGGAGCAACAAAACGTTAGGTACCCGGGGGATGTTGCCATCTTCCTGTATTCATAGGCATTCCAAACGTAGCCTTTTTATTGGTCAGCACTACAGACTAGTCAATGAGAAATACTTATATCACTGTTTTATCACATGAATACTCTATTGAAGTCTATAGCAAGGAAAGCTGTTGTGATAGACACTAAGGGGCAAATCCACTAAATTTTCGCCTGCGAAGGCTTCATCATACTTCGTGCCACTTCGTCAGGCGCAAATTCGCTACCACTGCGCTAATTCACTAAAATGCGAAGTTGCTTCTTTGCAGCCGATGCAGGCAAAGTTTTTCTAGCATTAATTTGTCAGCACGAGCATTTCATAGCAAACTTTTGCTAGCGTTAATTTGTGCCTAGTGCAACTTCGTTAGTACTCTTACACTTAGGTCAATTTGCATAGGGCGGGTACATATAGGTCATATAGATGTCTTTATAAGTAAGGACTTTTGAAGGCAATCCTGCTTTAAAATATGAAAAAAAATTTATTAGCTTCCAGGCATACAGGATATGATGTCACTGACACAAGATTGGGGAGGATAAAGCTTAATTTTATTAGTTCGGCAGGTCTAAGGTAGCAAAGGAAACTGGCGAAAGAGGTAACGCTCTGTAAAATTCGCACTTTATTGAATTTGTGGAGTAACGATCTTCACATGAGTCTGGCTATAGGGAGCAAAATTATGCTTGTGACGGTATCTTTCGCTAGTGAAATATCCTCTAGGCATGTTAGTAAATTGTGCAGATGGGATTTCTGGGGAATTTTCTCACATCTCCCTTTAGTAAATCTTCCTCTACGGTTGCTAACTGCACAATAAGATTGAAATGCATCTTATTGAGTCAAGCTTTCTATACCTGTTTCTTTCTTACAAATTGTAACAGATAACTTACACTATAGCAAAAGAAAATGTATTTTATTTTCCAGGTATGACAGAACTAGAGATAAGCAAAATGTCTGACAACATGAACTGAAAAGCTAAAAAAAAAACATACATTTTTCTTCTATACCTTACTATAAATTGCAAAAGATTTACAAAGCCATTCTTTCTTCAAATACAAAATCTGACCCAGATCTGTCAACCTGCCAGAAAGCTATATGTCTCCGAAAATAATGGTTTAGCACAGCCTGTCAAACAATTCAAAGTGAAAACTGTGTTAAAGAATGGAGTTTTTGACTGACACATTCTGTTGAAATGAAACACTGAAATGCCATGACCATTGCTAACCATTGCCTTCAAATTGGATTCTCACAAAAAATATTCTACGTTTTGAACAAGGGAAAAACTGGTCGTTAAAAATGCTACATCTGCCTTAACCTTTAACATACTGTAAGGTTAAATACACACGGGCACTTAATAGCTCTGAATTGTTTCAAATGGTTCTCAGAAAACGAAAAACATATTTTAGTCCCAAGCATAGTGTTATGGTGCCAGATGGTATTATAGTTTTTCTTAAAAAAAAGAAATAAAATCCTTTAATCCTACATGTCTTTAGCACATAAAATTTAAGCATTGAAAAATCATTCTTTAGGGGCAATTTTTAGTTTACAGTATAGGTTTTCAGTTTAATATAATATAAGTCTAAATTCATTTGTATCAAACAAGTAGTCATTTTAAATACATAACAAAATGCTATTTTGCAATATATAGGTAATAATAAATATTTTGAAAACCCTATGCCCTCCAGGCACCTGCTTCCCAAATTATGGATAGTGTATGCAGATTTCTGATGAAAAAACCATAGACGTACAAAAGAGGTGTTTGAAGGAAAAATTTCTTTAACTAGCTATTTGCCAAATATAATCTTTTATGCAAATATCTGTGTCAACATACGTTGTCTGGTAATAAAGACGTCAGGAAATGTCTGAGTAAGTTACTAATGCATACGGTACCAAAAATATATGGTTCTAGAGAACCCAAATGTACACAATCAGGATAGACAAAACTGTCTATCCATTTAATGTTTTTCAAAAGACCATAAGAGTCTTAACTCCACAAACCATAATTCCTTAAAGGAGAAGGAAAGGCTTGCAGCACTTGGGGTGCCAAATGTTAGGCACCCCCAAGTGATTGTAGTTACTTACCTGAAACCCTGGGCCGGTGCTCCTATCAGCAGCAAACTGCACTGTAGCACCACGGGGCGATCCACTTCTGTCTTCTTCTGTCTTCAATTTCCCCAGGCAAACGCATGTGCAGTTGAAAGAAATAGCCGACTTTTCCGTTTAAGTTCAGCTTTTCATTCTACTGCGCATGCACAGCAGTGCGAAGAATTAGGAAGACAGAGGAAGATCGATCTAAGGTGCTCGCTGGAATAACCCTGGGCCGGTGCAGTTTTCTGCTGATAGGAGCACCAGCCCGGGATTTCAGGTTAGTAACTACAATATAAAATGATTTAATACCAATTATCCATATCATTGCCCAAACTCTGTGGCTCGTAGAGACCCCGGAATATAGTGCCTTACTGTTTTCAAAGCTGCCAGTGGCTTATATTTTAAACAAACATGGGATTTGACTCAGAAGCTGTACTTTCTCCCACTAGCCCTATAGTGCAAAGACAAAGTGGCTGATTAATTTATCATAAATATTTTTTATAAGCTACACTGATACATTCAGCAAATAATCTTTTGAGAGTCACACACATGTTGTTAAATCATAACCTGACAGTCAGGAACATGTTGTTAAATCATAAAATATATCAAACCACTGGGGATTCCCCAGTTTTCACTGTAACTAGCCCCTTAATGGGCATAAATCATTCTAATAAATACTACAACATTATTATTTTACTTAATTATCTATGGTCAAAATCCATAATCCACTGTTTTCTCTGTGTGATAGCTTTTCATGCAAAACCAGTAATCATGACAATGCAGTGTTAAAATGTAATATCACTGCAATCAAATGTGATTACACAGTGGGATCGATGTACATATATGAGAAGTGAAAACTAAAGGGTTCAGCATTATTTTCTGCCAGATGCTTAGCTTAAAGGAATTGTTCAGTGTAAAAATAAAAACTGGGTAAATAGATAGGCTGTGCAAAATAAAAAATGTTTCTAATATAGTTAGTTAGCCAAAAATGTAATGTATAAAGGCTGGAGTGATTTGATGTATAACATGTCAGTCAGAACACTACTTCCTGCTTTTCAGCTCTCTTGGTTTACACTGACTGGTTACCCTGGTTACCAGGCAGTGACCAATCAGAGACTTGAGGGGGGGCACATGGGTCATATCTGTTGCTTTTGAATCTTAGCTGAATGCTGAGGATCAATTGCAAACTCACTGAACAAAAATGTACCATGTGGCCCCCTTTCAAGTCGCTGACTAGCTCAGAGTTATAGAGCTGAAAAGCAGGAAGTTGTGTTCTGGCTATTATGTTAGACATCCACTCAATCCAGCCTTTATACATTACATTTTTGGCTAACTAACTATATTAGAAATTTTTATTATTTTGCACAGCCTATCTATTTAGCCAGTTTTTATTTTTCACTGAGCTGTTCCTTTAAGGTGTATACGAAGCAGATGTTTTTGGCAGGTGTTCATTTGTTTGCCTTTCCTGTGCAATTGCTATAGGTAGGAAAAGTTGCTCAACTGCTATTTATCCCATAATATTAGAGCAATGTGGACAGCTTGGTCTAATGGGATTGGCTGTCTCCTAATAGTTTTATAATGGATTTCAGTGTTACTATTTTGCAGCAGCCGAATGGACTATTGTATATATAATTCAGAAAAAACATTTTGACAAAAGAGAAATAAGAGAACAATGATCCTATTTTCGAAGAGATAGAAAGAAATGCAGTGACATTTTCCTCAGGCAAATGCAAAATGTATCTCGCACAATATCAACAAGATGTTTTTGTCAGGTGCCGCTTTTCGATGGTCCATGAGGTGGCAGTAGATTAACACAGATTATAATATTGCTTCAAACTACAGGTGGCTAAAGATTAATTGAGGATCATTGATACAAAAATCTTCTATTTTCAAATCATTTTTCTAAGACTTTATCACTGGAATAATTGTTCAACACAGGAATATCCCTATAAAGGCTACATGGATAGCCACTGAAATCACTGAAACATACCTTTATGGAATAGAGATGGTCAGGGGATAGGGATAGCTCACCTAAGGCGCTGCACCATTTGTAGAACTCCTCCCTGCCAACATATCTGGTGGATGTCCTGGAAACTGTACTGTAGATGTAGAGTGTACAACACTCTAGCACGTATGCTGTCAAAAGCAGGGTCAGTCCTTTATTTTTTTCACAAAAAGTGCATATAAATTAGGAGATTATTTAGCTTCTAGCCATATAAAGTAATATTACAAACAAATAGTTATACAGCACTGACATATGCCACAGCACTGTACAATAAATGGGGGTTGACAATGAACATTTTAAAGTCAGATGGAACATGGAAGGGAATTCCAGAGAATGCACAGCCCTAGCAAAGTCTTGAATTTGAATATGTGAGGAGGTCAGTAGAACCAGCGGTGAATATCTGGGTATGAACTCAGAGATGTAGGGTCAGACAGAGTTATGAACTGCATTGAATGTCAGGGTCATTAGTTTGAATTTTATTTTGAAAGGTAGCGGAAGACAGCGCAGAGACTGAAACCAGAGCTTGTGTCACTCACTGTCTCCCAAAACCCAAAACAAGGGCCAAAGTTCCGGTCATGCTTCACGCTGATGCCTATAACAAGTCCTCCGCTACTCAGATGCTGCCAGGTCTTAAAGTGAGAGAACCAGGGCACAGGTTCTGGGCAGGCAAGGGAATCAGAGCATAAACAGGAGGAACGGGGAAACAGCCGAACATAGGGAACAGGCCGAGGTCAAAACCTTGATGGTGGCAAGGTACCAAATCAGGATCCAAGAGCGTAGTCAAAGTGGTCGGAATAGGCAGCAATCGTCAAGGTCAGAATCAGGCACAGGTCAATAAACAGGAATCAATTCAGAATCGCACCCAGGAGCTATACAAGGCAGAATCTGCGATGGGCAGTAAAAACAGGTTGTGGTACCCTTAAATATTTGAATATTGCACAATGACATTATGGTGTTGCAACATTATCACGCTACATCAGACACAGACAAATACAGTGGACATCCCAGCTGCCCCACTGGACCACCAGATACTGTAACAAGTTGCTGTAACAAGTTGCTGAAACGTTAACTGTCTGTTGGGGAAGGCCAATTATTACAGAGCTACAGTAGTCAATGTGTGATATGATGGGAGGGTCAATCGGAATTTTGGTGGAATCTTGTGTAGCAAATGATCATATTTTGCAAATATTCCTTAAGTGAAAGTGACGATTTAGTTTAGATTTAGATTGCATATGAGATGTGAAGGACAGGGCAAAAGCAAATATATTTCCCCATTGGGGAGATGGGGAGTCATTAGTGGTGATGTTTTAGATGTTTTTGATTGGGAAAAGAGGACAATTTCTGTCTTATAGAGGTTATCGCTGGGACATCCAAGTAGGGATCTGGGTAGAGATCAGCAGAGAAGATAGATTTGAGTATCCACAGCATAGAGGTGGTATTGGAAACCAGAGAGAGAATACAGAGAGAGAATAATAATGAGGTCTAGGACAGAGCCTTAAGGAACCCTAACAGAGAGTGGTAATAGAGAAGATGATACTCCATTGTAAGAGACACTGAAAGAGCGATTTGTGACATACCTGTAAAAGAAAAACCAGGACAAGGCAGTACCATGGAGGCCAAGAGAACACAGGGGCCGGAGGAACAGAGGTCGGTCTACGAGCTGAGAGATCTATGATTGTTAGTAGTGATTAGTGTTTTATGGCTTTTGTTGATAAACGAGTTCATTAGTTAGTCATTTTAGAGCAGTCTTAGTGGAATTAGTAGACTGAAGCCAGCAGGTTATGTTCAGAATGGCATAGCATCAGTCAGTTTTATACTAAGTGATTGAGTAGTTTAGGCCTGAAGGGAAGCAGAAAGAAGCTGTGAAATTAACCAAGGTTATGTGATCCGCATGTGGTTGCTAGGAAGACAGGGACTTTGCTGCCAATAAAATCATGACGTTTTGCTTATTCTAGAACTCTGACAACTCAGACAACACAATTTTAACCATGGGCACCCATGAAGACACAAGTAAGATCTAACAGAAAATGTATGTGCACTTTGGGATATAGAAGTCTGAGGGACCAAGAAAAGAAGCCTCTGAACCATTACAACATGCCTCACCTTTGTTGTTTGGACTTGCATGATTCACATAAATACTGTAATTAGATTGAAACCAAGTGATGACTCATATACAGTACATTTAATACGGAGATTTAACATGGAGTGATTAAGTAATAAAATCTGCCATGACACATTCTCACATGCATTGTGGTTTTCATGAAAAAAGCATTGAGCTTCTCTCCAGTAGGTGTTACTTGCATGTGTAACAGTAATAAAATATTGGCAAGGCTCTGTACAATATCACTGCCCTATTAAACAATTATGTTTGCACTTTTTGCTCTCTCCTGCTTTCCCTCTCCCTAAACATCAATGCACTATTGGTTAGGGCTGCAGTTTCAGAGCCGAATTTAAATAGTGAATTAATCAAAGTGTGTATTTTATTTTACGGCACCCAAACAACACATTTAAAGGGGTTGTTCACCTTTAAAGTAACTTGTAGAGAGTGATATTCCAAGACCATTTGCAATTGGTTTTCATTTTTTATTATTTGTGGTTTCATTATATCTGGTTGCTAGGGTCCAAATTACCCTGGCAACCATACATTGATTTGAGTAAGAGACTGGAATATAAATAGGAGAGATTTTGAACAAGAAGATCAGTAATAAAAAGCAGAAATAACAATAAGGGGCACATTTACTAAGCTCGAGTGAAGGATTTGAAGTAAAAAAACTTTGAATTTAGAAGATTTTTTTTGGGTACTTCGACCATCGAATAGGCCACTATGACCTTCGACTACGACTTCGACTTTGATTCGAACGATTCGAAGTAATAATCATTCGACTATTCGACAGTCGAAGTACTGTCTCTTTAAAAAAAATTCGACTACCTACTTCGGTAGTTTAAACCTACTGGGGTACAAAGTTAGCCTATGGGGACCTTCCCCATTACTTTGCTAAGGTTTTTTTGATCGAAGGAAAATCCTTCGATTGATGGATTAAAATCCTTCGAATCGTTCGATTCGAAGGATTTCATTCGATCATTCAATCGTAGGATTTGCAGTAAATCTTACGAATTCGATATTTGAATTCGTAGGATTTTACCTAGAGGGTCGAATTCGAGGGTTTATTAACCCTCGATATTCGACCCTTAGTAATTGTGCCCCTAAGTGTAGCCCTACAGAGCATTTGTTATTAAGAAATTTGTTATTAATAAACTGGAAAGAGTCAGAAGAAAAAGGCAAATAATTCAAAAAGAAAAAAATGAAGGCAAATTGAAAAGTTGCTTAGAACTGGCCATTCTATAACATACTAAAAGTTAATGTAAAGATGAACCACCTAACGTAATATAATATATAATAATAAATATAACATTTGGATTATTTGGTCTGCACTTCTTACTTGATTGATGTATAATGATACAAGAAATTTTTCAAATAAAAACAGTAATGGCACCACGTCCATTCCTTTCCTTTACCACACGAAGGACTAGCTAAAAAGCAGGCTGATTGCAGGTCATTTTACTGGATGCTGACTGATATGAACACAGTTCTTTAGCTATTTCTTGCCCTCTGAATTATTTCAGACTTTGCGCTTTGCCTGGACGTGGGCATTTGTCCAGTTGTTTTTGACCTTTGTCTGTACTCTATCTACTTGGAACACTTTAGAATGAAAATGACCACTTTTTTCCATTATGTTCTGTTATCATGCAAAGAACAACTGAGCATACTGACAGGAAAATATATATAAAATAAAAAGAATGATTAAAAACTCAGTCTTGTGTTTAGTAACTCGGCGCAGCCACATTACAGATTGGGTAAAGTGTATTAGTGTATGGCCAGTTTATGGAATAAAAAAATGTAACTAACTATAGTAAAACAGACCTCCCCCGCCAACCATTTGACCGCCAATTTCCAAACCCAAGCTTCCATAAATCTGCTCTTTTTGACATGACAAGAAGTAACGGCACCACAGAAATACACAGTGGAACTAGAGGCATATCTACAGAGGAAGCAGACTCTGCAACTGCAAGGGGCCCAGGAGGTATAGGGGGCCCTGTGAAGCCCTAATTAATGAGACATTGTAATATGTATTGGTAAAACAGGACAACCTTTGTATATTTGGGGGGCCCTAAAATGAATTTGCTGTGGGGCCCAATAACATCTAGTTACGCCACTGAGCGGAACCTCCCCTCTGAAATAACATTTTCTGGCAGACCTATAAATGATAAAGCTGTACTATTTTAAAGGCAGAAGAAAACATATCTAAACATTATTCACTAAGCAATGTTTTTGCTATTATATGTGTTATTTGCAGTGGCCTCTCTTCCTTCCACTATACCTGAGGGAACAAATTTTATAGCAATTGAAATACTGACTACAGATGACCATTCCGTTGATATCTCCATACCTGTAAATGGTATATGAGTTATGATGTAAATATTGTACTGAATGGCACTTCACAGCTCTGGTGCCATGAATTCCAGCATCCCTGTCCGACAGTCCTGTTGCCAAACATGTTCTGAACTGCCAGGCTCAAGTCACACATTTTTTAACGTGGCCCTCTAGGTTCAGCATGGCTTCTGGCTTGAGATTTCTGTAATAGAAAGAGAATAAAATGTATAAAGGTATTAGAAACAAGTGGAGTTTTATTAGGAAGATGGCAATGAATCATAAAATAACAGATTTTGTAACAGATACAATACGTCAAAATAAATGGTCTAAAGCAGGAGTGTCCATACTTTACTAATGCAAAGTCTACTTTTAGTGATGTTGTGCCATTATGATCTACATCCGTAAAAACATTGTTAGCATTCTGTTCCATGGAAAATATTACTTAAATAATGAGAAAATGTATATTGCTACATTTCACAACTATTTCTTATGTAAACCTAACATAAATATCTGAATGAAAAGCATGAAACAGGAGGGTTTGTTTGTTGACAGACATTGACTTGAGATATACTGATCACAAACTAAAGGTCTACTGGTAGACCCAGATCTATCTTTTGGACACCCCTGGTCTAAAGTGTTAAAATTTATACTCAAAGCCAATAAATATGTAACCGATCACTGTTACCTACTGTAGTTATAACATAAGTGGACACATGGTTTAAGCTTCCCCTGTGTTATGCTGAAAATTCAGAGTTTTCTAGTCTGCTCCATAATTTGGTGATATATATCAACATCCAGCACATTCTAGCAAGGGCAGAGAGGGCCACGATGTATAACAGTGTACGTCATATGTGTACAATACTCAATATGCTATTTATGTTATTTAATAATGGACTGTGGTACATGTAGCATTTTCACTGTCTGGTGATGTCAGGTAAGAATGCAGCAGTCAAAACAACCTTAATTGCCTTTAGCTGCCTACGCCAGACATTGGTGCAGAAGGCAGAAACACCCAAATGTGAGTAGTGTAGGAGTGTAGGAAACTAAGGGTGTTTCAAAAAGCTTTGTGTCATATGAGTGTACTTTCTCTTCTGCTCCAGATTTTGCCTTGTTTAACTGTATAAATTAATTCAGCTCCAGTTATATATAACACTTGAGTGAACACACACTTTCACGCGGGCTGCTTTCCTTTATTGGCAGGGCTGCTTTTTGCACCCAGTCCTGCCCTGATGATGTGGTGAACAGCAATTAGCAGATCGTTGTGTCAATCTCCTAATTTGGAAAAACAGGCAGCCCTTCTGAAAACCAGTGTGTCTGGATAAAAATCAGGAGGCAATCCAGATTGCATTGCACCTACTGCAGTTGCTTCCTAAATTGGTGCAAATTTGTGGCACACTGGCCTGTGTTCTTCTTTCTTCGTTATGAAGCCAAATGTGGCTTCCTGTTGCCAAATGTAGCCAACATAACCTGAAAAAGGAAGGGAAAATATAGATCATATCAAAGGGTCTCTTATGAGAGCACTGTCAGTTTATAAATAATCGGTTAAAAGAAAAGAGCCCTTATCAAGCTCTAGTACATCTATTACAGGTTTTATTTTCCATTATATGGAATCCTGATATCCAATAACTTCGAAATTATGGAAACGCTGTCTCCCATAGACTGCATTTTATCCAAAAAATTACCATGTCCTTGATCCAAACTAAGATATAATTAATCCTTATTGGAGGCAAAACAATCCTATTGGGTTTATTTCTTTACATGATTATCTAGTAGACTAAGGGGGTAATTTATCAACATTCGAATTTGTATTTTTGCCACAATTTGAATTTTTTTTGCACAAAAACTCACAAAATCGAATTATATTTTCAAAAACTCGAATGTTTGGTATTTATTAAGTACAAAAAAATCGAAAAACTCAAATGTAAAACTTCTCCTTCTTAAAGCATGAGAGTTCTTGTAGAAGTCAATGGGAGTCGTCCTAGGCAAAATTCAAGAATGAATTTGAGATTTTCAAAATCCGGAGGAAAACCAGACAGGTGGCAACCCTATCTCCTGGTGTCCCGGTGGCCCATTCCGACCCTGAATGCTAATCAAATGCAGATAGCTTGTTCCTGACTTTGAATTTGTCTCACGATTCTATGGTTCTTATCTGACTCTGACCCAGCCTGTCTTACTACATCCAGATCCAGTGGTGATCCTGGCCCCTCCGCCACCTGAGGCAGCAGCAGTTGCTGCTGCCCCCCCCCCCGGAAATTCGCTCTTAAAGTACCAGGAGCAGCATTTTTGCTGCCCCTGGTACCTAGTGGGGCACTCCCGCCTGAGGCGACAGCCTCAACTTGCCTCATTGGCGAAGCACCCCTGTCCAGATCTGTCCTTACCAATCCCTTCCCTGTAATATACGTTTGGCTCCCTTGCCTGTCCTTATGAGAGTCACTGGATTTCTAAGCAAATTCCTGGCAGCTTTGAAGTAGCTGAGTGCCAGATTCAAAGCCTAGGCAGGAATCCAGATACTTCCCTGGAGTTTGGGTTTGCCATGCATGACAGCTAGGGAATGAGGAAAGTACCCCCATGACAATTATGAAATATTCCTAATGAAAACTATGCCCAAAGATAATGTTACTAATACAGCTAGGATACCCTGACCTCTGTGTTGCAGGGAGCACAGTACTGGGGCTCATTTATCAACACTGGGCAAATTTGCCCATGGGCAGTTACCTATAGCAACCAATCAGCGATTAGCTTTTTAAAGCCAGCTGCAAGTAGAACAATGAATGAAGCAATCTGATTGGTTGCCATTGGTTACTGCCCAAATTTGCCCAGTGTTGATAAATGACCCCCAGTACTGTGTGCTCTGTAACTGATTAAACCTTGGCACTGTGCATTAGTAATCTTTGAATACTGTAGTGTGCACTGCATTTGTGGTTTTAAAGCAAATGAATTTTCCTGCTCCAGGACTGATGTCCCTAACATGGTCAAATTTGTAAAGTGCTGCTTTATTGGCTTGCCTCCTGCAAGTTCTGAATCTTTTCTTGGTATTAGGTGCGGAAGAGCCAGCAAGTAATAGACAATCCTTACAATTAGAGAGTATTTATCTATAGAATACTAACGGAAATACAGTAAAACTTTTTAAAATGTAGGTAAAACCTTATTCATATAAATTAAGTAATTAATTGTTAACCTGTTTTCTCTTATTTGTCAAAAGAGTACAAACTAATTTGCTGAAACACAACAGATATTTCTGGTTCATATGTTTGTTTGGATATTTTGAGCTCTCATAATGCCTATATAAATAGTGTAAATATAAAAACAAACACTCTTTATAAGTCCCAGAACATATTCTGCAATATTGTAGAATTAAAGGGTGTATGTCTATATGACGCAAACAAACAAATTATGTACATATACTAACCCAAGCAAGAGTTAACAGAGCAGTGTTTAGTAGAACTACATCTAAAAGGAGTATGAGACAAAAGGAGGCACATTTATCAATATTTAAATTTCGAATTTATGTGAGTTTTTTTTAACTCACATGAATATGATTTTACTCAAAATTCAAATATTTGATTATTTGTTATAAAAATCGAATATCTTAAACTCGAATCGAATTCAAACCCGATTCGAGATTTTTCAAGTAAAAAATAAACGATTGTCAGAAAGGCTTCAAACATCTCCAAATTGCTCACTGGACCTCCCCCATTGACTTATACAGCAATTCAGCAGGTTTTAGGTGGCGAATAGTCGAATTTGAATTCTTAAACGGCCAGAGTATGATAAATCTCGAAAATCTAATATGAATTGGATACTTTCCTAGTCAAATTTGTCAGTTTTGACCATAAAAATTTTGAAAATTCGAATTCTAATTTTCATTTAGAACCTTAATATATCTGCCCCGAGGTGTAGGGATGTGCAAAATCAGTAGTTGGCAATGAGAGACATGACTGAGTATTTAGTGTACTTAGCAGGTAGCAGGTAGCTTATCATGAAGGAATGCTAGGCTAGAGTTCCTCTAAAGCACTGCTGTCCAACTTATTACATGTAGTGGGCCAGTTGTATGTCATACAGCATGTTGGAAGTTTATGAAGCCTCTGAGCAGGCTAAATGCCATTAAAATTCTTTGGAGGGCCACATCCAGCCCCTGAGCCTCGATTTGGACAGGCCAACGTAAAAGAAATAAGCCTACAGCTGTTTCTCAATATCAAGACTTCATAAAAATTACCGGAAACTAAACAACCACCCAAAACAGCATTGATGTTATGGCAGTTCATAACAACCTGCAAACATATTCAGAACCCAACAATATAAATAAATATAAAATACCTTACAAGCAAAGCACCCAGAGAACTTTACTCAGTCCACTACTCACTGACCATTCCTGACTTGTCTTCTGTGCATGTGTGTGGGTCTAATAAAACAATGAAATCAGCAGATCAGTCTACTATTCACCCAAAACAGAAAACTACAGTGCACGTGCACAGGTTGGTAATTAGTTGGTCTGGTATCGCATTGGCCTGCATTCTTGCATTAGTGCCAAGTGATCCAGCCAATCAGCCAGTGGCATTATACTTCATATACATGCAAATTGCCTCTTGAGTGATCTTGAGTCCCAGTTCCAGTGGAGCTTACAATCTAAGGTCACTATCACATTCATCCACACAATATGGTTGGTTCTATCAGGAGCCAATTAACCTGCCTGTATTGTATTCTGATCTTGAGAGGAAACCAGAATACTTGAATGAAACCCACACAGACATAGAAGAACACACCAAAACCTTGTAGAGCCGAAATCAAACTCAAGACCCCGCTGTTGCAGAAGACAGAAGAGCTACCCAATGATCCACCATTGAACTATATGCTTGTTACTTGTGTTGTCAGAGAAGGAATTTCTCAACCATATTCAAAATGCAAATACCTACAGTGGCTAGAGTTAAATGTAATCACACACAGTATGTACATTTTTCAAACATGCAGGTTAGAGTCAGTATTTCTTTTTACTTTACATGAAAATTCTATCTCGGTGCTAAAATGTCTAGAATGTTAAGTTCATATGCTAGATTTGCATCTTGAATAGCCATACCATATTTTCTGCTGTTGCCTGAATTATCTGTAATTCGCTTTCACTAAATATTTCAGTAATGTTAAATTTGTATCAGACTGCCATAGTGTATTTTCAACTTGGTGGCTTAAAAGATGAGATCAGAATTATTTTAGTGCTAGTCCAAGCTTTCTATCCCAACAGTGATTTTTACATTGGCTTCCAAAATGCTGAACTGCTGCTTCTATCGGTCTTAGTCAATAGACAAACAGCTCACAGGAGACTGAAAAAGTACAAGGTAAACTGCATTAAAGTTAGAAATATATACACACCGTCAACAGAAGCCTATGATTATATAACTTAAATTGCAACTTGCCTAATGCAGCCTGTTTCCAATTAATTAATGTAACCGTACTGTATATGGCTCCATATATAAAGTGGCAAGCTTTGGTACACTGGCATTTTTCACCAGTAGAAAATATGATCTTCCTTGAATGGGAATTATGAAGGAGGGAATTATAATTTGTATTACTTTACAAAACACATAAAGGTTGAAGACCAAGTACTTTAATATAGTTCGCGCCTCTCTGAGGTGACATCTAATATACTTATATTTTACAATAGGGGGGGTACAATATTTGTTATAATACGCAAGTATTATGTGACACAAATTACATCACCAAGCACTGATTATAACTGATGACATCACTAAGCACTGTTTATAAAAATAAAATTTGCCGCATATTCAAGGCTCTTGTGTATTACATATAGAGAGTAATACACCGCCTATTGTAAAATGTACAGATAATAAGTCTCTGAAGAGTTCCACGACCATATAAAGGCACAAGGCTGAAGGCAGGTCATGGAAGACGTCATGGAACTCTGAGGTAACTACTCTAATATCCAATAAATTTACAATAAACAGTAAAAAGTTTTTTTTGTCCTAGATGAAGTTGGACCCGGCTCCAATGAAACTCGTTGTTAATTTGTCGGTTCATGTACCCTGAGGGAGACAACTCATGGATCTCACCTAATCTGCAGTGTATGCTGTAACATCTGACTACTGGGAGATCTATATGTCTGTATACCTTGGGAATGCTTGATGAGCCTCTGACACTTTATAAGAGCAATTTAATTTACTTATTTTATTTACTTATTAATACATTGTTGAATGGTACACACTATGGGCCTCCTCTACTATTTATATATTTGAGGTGACTAAAGATTGATCTGCTTCTTGAGGTGCGTGCAACTGTTTTTTTTATAAAGATTTTGTGTTCTGGACTTTTCTAGCCCTCTGATTGGGAAATGACTGTTCTAATTGCAAAAAGAATGATCCAGTATCACTGAAAGCGTTTGTTTGTTTTATAGGTGATATTAATGTCTTGGATGGTTTGGATGACTTCTTGGACAAGCAGCATACACAAGTCATACATAGCGATCTACTTCAGTAATTTTAGTACAGGCATCAGTATATATATTTCCATATATTATTATTAACATTTATTTGTAAAGTGTCAGTATATTCCGCAGCAATGTACAATAAATGGACATATACACTGAAAAATTAAATATACATACAAAACAACCAATTACTATTACAAGAGGTAAAGAGGGCCCTGGCCAAAATTTACAATAGGAAAGATGTGTGAGTGTACAGTGCAGGGTCGGACTGGGGGACCAAGGGCCCCCTCCCTGCCGCAAAACCCTTAAGCATGCCCTCCCCTCCAACGTGCGCATGCACGTACTTGCTTTTGCCGCGACCGGGGCTGGAGAGAGAGATCGGGCATCAAGGGCAGGGTTTGGGTCTGGGCTGCTGGGGCCCACGAGAGAGTTAGGGCCCACTGTTTTTTTTTTCAACTGAGACAGAAAATTTGACAATTAAATATCATCTTCATCACTTCATCATGAAGTCCAGGATTGTGTCTATTGTTGTCAGGCCCGGACTGGCAATCTGTGGGTTCTGGCAAATGCCAGAGGGGCTGCTATAAGTTGCCATAGAAAGTCAGTATTTATTGGGCTGGTGGGGGCTGATTGGGCCTCTTTGTACTTAAAATGCCAGATGTGTTAAAAAATGGATATGTAATAGTCTAACCATTGACACCTTATCATACAGAGAGCTCCCAAAGAATGGGGAAATAGAACTTTTATAATAGGATTAAATTAAATTAACCATGGATGCAATAGCCCATGATAGATTTTTTAATTTGTTTCATGTTAAAGTAACTAAATAGATAAACATCAGTGGTTACAAATGTCTTGTTTTTAACTGTAATTGAAATTATTCATTTATAATAAATATTAAGATTTGTATAAGTCCTGAGAGAGCGGACCTTATATACATATATAAATACACGCACTGGGTTCATTTGGAGAGGTACAACAACCACATCCTTACTGGAATGATAATCTTCAATTTAATCCTTCTTTTCTGTTTCCTTGCAGATTTTTGCCTGCCATGATAAGATCTTCAGCAAGCGCTTTAAAAAACCTGGGAACAGCTGAGCCGATTACTGACTGATCAAGGGCAAACGTTCCATCTTTGAAACTAATGTCAACTTTACCAGTCACTGAGTGGCTCAATTAATCTATCAAGTGTGCCAAAGATTTTATCATTTCAGGCAAAATCTCCTGCTCCATGCCAGAGTAGGAAAATCCACAGGATTTACTAAACTCCTGGTATGGCAGTTGTACTGCACTGATGCAGAGGGTTTTATTTTGAGATAATTTTGCAGAACTGTTTTAAATATTCTATATTTACCATGGTTACCAAGTATTTCAGCAAGAATCTCAATATACAGCATGATACTTTTCCCTTCAACAAAAATGCTATGCATCATCTATTTTTATATCTAAATCACATCACAAATGGTTTCTGTATTCTTGTTAAACAATAGATGGATTTACTAGAACAAGAAAAACTAATTTTGGCATGTATAGCAGCATTGCTGATTCTCACTTTCTCTAAAACATTAGTCAACCTCTTGTAATTTAGTTTTTACTGTAAGGTTTCCTCCCTTGCTGAAACAATATATCTGAAAGACATATATAGCTGTGAGGTCTCCTTATTGTCATAAGGAAATATTTGCTCTTTGTGAAATCACTTATAGCAATGCTGCTGTAAAATATTTATAGAGCAGATGTATTGTTTTCTAAATTTACACACACAATGAGAGTTTTTAATATCACCATGCACCAATATTCTTCTTTTGTCCAGTAGTCAGGGGTCGACTTTAAAGAATGTCTTAATGCATTGCTTGTTTTTTTTTCAGGGGGTACTTACAGAAGTCCAATAATTATGAACTAAGCAATTATTTTCATAGAATACAAAAGATACACATTTAGGGGCATATTTATCAAAGGTCGTTTAAAAAAACTTTGAATTTCGAATTTAAAAAGACCAACCGGATGGTGTTCGAAGTGCCTACTTAGAATCGTGCAATCATACTTAGATTGTACTTCGATCGTGCTTCGATCGTACTCCGATCTAATTTGATTTGAAGTTTTTTTAACTTCAACCTTCCATCTCCAAAACTCCCCCAATCGCCTCCATACGGGTTCTAGGCTAAAATAGCACTTTGGCAGCTTTTAGGTGGCGAATTGTCGAAGTCGAAGTTTTAAAGAGACAATACTTCAAAAAAATTCGACCTTCGAATTTCGCCGTTTTTTTCAACTTCGAATCGAAGTATGACTATTCCCAAGTTGAAGTACACAAAAAATAACTCGAAATTCGAAGTTTTTCACTTCTAAACTTCACCTCGACCTTTTTAAACTGCACCTTCTTTCTATAGAATGTTCTTTACTCTGCATTCTGCTATGATGGCTCAAGGCTGGAACTGTCTTCTCCTATAGTCGTATCTCTTTAACAGCAAATCAACACCAACAAATGCAAATTATTATTTGAATAGTTGTTAGTATCTGTAATAAACAGTAAGATCTCAAAAAACAGAAAAGTGTGGTCTGGTTCAATTATGCCCAGTTATACACTAATATGTTTAAAAACCCCATCTACTTTCCAGTAAGCCTTGCTCCTTTTGGGGTCTGCAATATATTATTGTCCTGCCTAAAGGGTACTATTGAAATATATAATATTGATGTATATATTGCAGAATGCTTCAGCCAGAGACAGTCCTGCCATGAGACAAGGTGAAAACCTCATTTAGTGTAAATGGTGAAGAATAATGTAGTTCAGTAATAGCAAAGTAATAGTGGATGGTGAGAGCTGTAGGTTAATCAGCAGATTTAATTTCCCTAACTACAGTTCTCTACTTGGCAGATATGAGGAGCTTTTTAAAAACCAGTGGCATAAAATGAAGCTAATTCTTGATTTCTAAAAGGATTATGTTGCGTTTAAGAAATTATGTAACGGATCCAATTTAGGGATAACTGCATTGGTTTTTAGGAATATTTTTTTTTACTGTGATCAAAAACTAGACTCTAGGTACCAGGTAAAAACTAGGTAGAAATGCACTTAACCACTACTGCAACTACTGTATACATCTATTTAATTTCGAAGCTATGATTAAAGGGGTGGTTCACCTCTAAGTTAACTTGTAGGGGCACATTTATCAAGGGTCGAATTTCGAGGGTTAATAAACCCTCAAATTCGACCAACGAAGTTAAATCCTTTGAATTCGAATATCAGATTCGAAGGATTTAAGCAAATGCTTCGATCGAACTCAAAGTAAAAATTGTTCAATCGACCGATGAAATCCTTTGAATTGAACGATTCGAAGGAATTAAATCGATCGAAGGATAAGCTTAGAAAACTGATGGGGAATGTCCCCATAGGCTAACATTGTACCTCGGTAGGTTTAAACTGCCGAAGTATGTAGTCAAAGTTTTTTTTAAAGAGACAGTACTTAGACTATCGAAGGGTCGAACGATTTTTACTTCGAAACGTTCGATTCGATCGAATTTGACCCATTCGATGGTCGAAGTACCCAAAACGATAAAATCCTTTGAATCAAACGATTCGAACGATTATAAGCGATCGATCTAAGGATTTTTATTCGATCGAAAAAATGTTAGAAAAGTGCTGGGGAAGGTCCCCAAAGGCTAACATTGAACCTCGGTAGATTTAAAGTGGCGAAGTATGTAGTCAAAGTATTTTTTAAAGAGACAGTACTTCGACTATCGAATGGTCAAACGATTTTTACTTCGAATCGTTCGAATCATTTGATTCAATCGAATTTGATCGAATTTGATCGAATTTGACCCATTCGATGGTCGATTTTTTTTTCATTCGAATCCTTCACTCGAGCTTAGTAAATCTGCCCCGTAGTGTCTTATAGAATGGCTAATTCAAGGCAACTTTTCAATTGGTCTTCATTATTTATTTGTTATAGGTTTTAATTATTTGGCTTCTTCTTCTGACCAGCTTTCACATGGGAGTCACTGACCCCACCTAAATAGTAAATGCTCTGTAAAGCTACAAATATATTGTTATTGCTATTTTTTAATACTCATCTTTCTATTCAGTCACTCTCTTATGCATATTCCAGTCTCATTTAAATGAGTGCATGGTTGCTAGGGTAATTTGGACCTCAGCAATCATATTGCTGAACTTGCTAACTGAGGAGCTGCTGAATATAGGTAAATAACTCAAAAACCACAAATAATAATAAAAAAAAAACAATTGTCTCAGAACATCACTCTCTACATCATATTAAAAGTTAACTCAAAGGTGTACAACCCCTTTAAAGGGCAATGACACACATACATTGAGCTGTGTACAAATCGCAGGTCCATTGACAGGCATATTGTGGAGCTACACTATGCAAAATGCATGTTTTTCCTTTCTGCACCAATATCAGCTTATGGTAGTGTAGGAGGAAAGTGGAGGGTTCACTGTGTGTGCCCTTGCCCTAAGAATGGTCAGTAGGTTGAGATATGCTTCAAAAATTGCCCTAAAAACAGACCAGGGCCAAATGTGTACTTAAAGGGATTCTGTCATGATTTTTATGATGCCGATTTTATTTTTAAATTACACTGTTTACACAATGCAAATAATTCACTCTACAATATACAATTTAATTCCTGATCCAACAAGCGTATTTTTTTTTAGTTTTAATATTGGTGTGTAGGCAGCAATCTCAGGTCATTTTGCCTGGTCATATGCTTTCAGAAAGAGCCAGCACTTTAGGATGGAACTGCTTTCTGGCAGGCTGTTATTTCTCCTACTCAATGTAATTGAATGTGTCGCAGTGGGACCTGGATTTTACTACTGAGTGCAGTTCTTAGATCTACCAGGCAGCTGTTATCTTGTGTTAGGTAGCTGCTATCTGGTTACCTTCCCATTGTTCTATTGTTAGGCTGCTGGGTGATATCACACGAACTTGCAGTACAGCAGTACTGAAGTACATCAGGGCACAAGTCACATGACTGGGGGCTGCTGGGAAACTGACAATATGTCTAGCCCCATGTCAGATTTCAAAATTAAATATGAAAGTTTCAGTGCAGAAGTTTGCTGGATCAATACTATTAACTGATGCGTTTTGAAAAAAAAAAAAAAAGTGACAGTCTAAAAGAGTGGTGGTAAATGGAACATTTTCTAATTGGACCAGTGTTGCTAGTGGAGTACCACAGGGCTCTGTACTAGGTCCCTTTTTTTTTAACTTGTTTATTAATGACTTGGAGGTGGGCATTGAAAGTACTGTTTCTATTTTTGCAGATGATACTAAATTGTGCAGAACCAGGGGCGTAACTACCGGGGGAGCAGGGCCCGCACCCCCGCAGGCCCCCCCCCGAAAGATTGTGCACGCTGCAGCTGGCTGGAGTCGGCTGCAGCAGCAGAAAAAAATCGCGCAGAAGAGGGTGGGGGCGGGCCCGTCTGCACGGCCCGCACCAGGAAACGTCCCCACCAAGTACCATGCAGGAAGCTGACACTTGTCTGAGTTGGGAAACTGGGCAGCAAACTGGAAGATGAGGGTTCAATGTTGCCGGGTGATGTTGTGATGGCTGATTCTGTTAATGCCTTTAAGAATGGCTTGGATGATTTTTTGGACAGACATAATATCAAAGGCTATTGTAATACTAAACTCTATAGTTAGTATAGATATGGGTATATAGAATGTATGTAAAAGTATGGAGGGGTGTGTGTATGGATGCTGGGTTTTCATTTGGAGGGGTTGAACTTGATGGACCTTGTCTTTTTTCAACCCAATTTAACTATGTAACTATGTAAAATCTATCACAAAGACAGTATTACACAAAATCAGATTTGTGCGTCAGCTTTTAAATGCTACATATTTAGCTTCAATTAACAATCCATCTGAACCTAATCCCACCTTGCAAGCCATGAGATCGGTATTAATCTAATCAACAGTAACACCCAATGGGAAAGATTGGTTCTTCCAAAACACATTAGTGACTGGGTATTTCCAAACAGTCTGTTTCACAGGGCATACTGAGTTCCTTTATAATAACAATGCAAAGATATTAGAGACATTGTCAGGAGAGAGAGAGGCTCATCTTACATGTCATATTACTATGATGAAATACTGCAATGTTAGGACAGGGCTTTTAACAGAATATTAGAGCTCAGAGTACAGCTTGATTGTAGAACATGTCATACTGCTATCTCACCTCCTTATACATAGATGCCATCATTTATGCTAGATTTGCCATATGATCGATAAATAATTGGCAAAGGTAATGTAGGAAACATGGGACTGAAACTACATAAAGACTTGCCAATCCATTCTAGGCCAAGAGCAAATGCCACTATACTTTAAAACTGGCTATGGTGAATGTCAATATTATAAATGATAAAAAAGTAATGAGAAATGTAGACTGGGCCCTACATGGGACTCCTGCCTAACCACCCCCTTCTCCCATGGCAGTCCTGCTTTGTTATGGTACAAAAACAAAAAACGCATATAAGTTGTTGTGGTAACTGGGAGTGTTGATGTATTTGCTACAAAACCTAAACTCGGGAGTGATTCATTTCCTTTCAGCTTCCCCTCTGAACACACCTCTGTGAATCTGTTAGCTTGTATTAAATATGGTTAAATGGGTAATTTTTAGCTCAACCTCTCCTTTTAAACAACCCAAAGAAAATATTTTTTCACTTGAGAAATAAACATGACTGAAAACAAGTGTTTTCCCTATTAACAAGTGTAGGGCCCTATAGGGATACAGGCCCTATAGAGTTAATCTTTTCACCATTTCCTTGGGTTATTGGGTAGAATCCCTGTTACAAAATAACCTTTACAGTGATAGGCTGAGAGATTTGATGACACTGCTCTGACTCACTCCTATATAGTGTGTGCAGGGAGTGGCCTCTTCTTCTTTTGCCTCTGGATGTGATTCCAGCTGGATGTGCTCAGGGGGACTGAGTGCAATAGGCCCAGAAGAAGGCATGTGTCCAAGTCGGGGACCAGGTAACCCCGTGAATGAGGAACAGATATATTAGGGCAGACTTGCAATAGTCTCTCTAGGAGAGAAAGGCAGATAGGATAGAGAGAAGGAGCAGCTGAAGCTCCAACAAGGATTTGCAGAAAGGGAGTAGCTTCCCAGAGGCTCTGTGTGTTGCCTCCAGTCAGGGACCTCAGTGAAGAGGGACTATAGGGTAGAAGCTGCTTTCCTGACAACTTCCAGGAGGGAAAGGTTGTACTGCATTTGCCTGTGTACTCTCTGTGTGAGCCTGCCTTTGATCTGTGTGAACTCTCAATATGCTGTTTTCCTCAACTCCTGCGTGATTACTGAAACCTGTGGTCATTTGCCCTTTTTGGCATAATAAACCGTTCCTGATTAAGAACCTCCTGGCGCCCAAGTTGTTTTTGTGTGCACCGTAGCCTGGGGGGGATGTAGTTGCACTACACCATAGAGGGAACACTTCCACTTAGCGAAGGCCCTGCCCTGGGTGTAAATCGCGTGTAACCCATGCTCTAGTGTTCTAGCTGGTGAATTAACCCCGAGTGGCCCAAATAGGTGTTACATTTGGCGCCCAATGTGGGGCATTAACCCTTTAATTACCAGGCTGTGCAATTTTTGCTATTTTGAGTACTGTCTCTTTAAATTTTGCTGACAGGCTGCCAGACCAGATAGGCAAAGGGCAGTCCTGCACGCAATGTCTATTTTTGTGTGCGAGCGCATGTTAGGCCGTGGGTTCGGGCTTGGAGGTTTTTCCCAATTAGCCTTTTACGCCTGCGCCACTACTAGTCACGCCAGGTGAGATTTCGCTGGCGTCCATTTGTTCCCGCGCAAGAGATTTTTCACGCGCTTGGATGGGAGGAAGATGGATGTCCCAGATGGAGCCATTTCCTGCTCATGTGTGATCCCGGATCATGGATCTGGAAGAGGAGAACTTGGAGGATGGATTCTTCTGATGTTTGCTACAGCTCTTCTATGGACTCCTGCAGAGTGAGATGCCTAGAGTGCTGCTTGCTTGTTTTTTTGTGGCTGGAAGGACTGCTGGACTAAGTGGGTTCTAATTCAGGACTATTGATCCCCACCACAACTCTTCTGCCTTGTTTCTGCACTTCAAGGATGACCTGTGTGGACCCTTGGGAGGAAAGAAAGTTTTTGGCGTATAATAAAGTTGACCAACTGCAACTGTTATTATTTAATGTTGATCCAGTATTGTGTATGCTGTGTGTTTCCTTTGCAGTGACCATTGTTACCAGGTATGCCTAGGAGAGGATACCAGAAGTTGATGTGATGGTACTGTAAGTTGAAATGTTGGGGATTGTTAAACCATTGTCAGGAGAAATGTGTTTTTTTCCCCCGGGTGAATGTAGGGCCCTATAGGGATACAGGCCCTATAGAGTTAATCTTTTCACCATTTCCTTGGGTTATTGGGTAGAATCCCTGTTACAGAATAACCTTTACAGTGATAGGCTGAGAGATTTGATGACACTGCTCTGACTCACTCCTATATAGTGTGTGCAGGGAATGGCCTCTTCCTCTTTTGCCTCTGGATGTGATTCCAGCTGGATGTGCTCAGGGGGACTGAGTGCAATAGGCCCAGAAGAAGGCATGTGTCCAAGTCGGGGACCAGGAAACCCCGTGAATGAGGAACAGATATACTAGGGCAGACTTGTCATAGTCTCTCTAGGAGAGAAAGGCAGATAGGATAGAGAGAAGGAGCAGCTGAAGCTCCAACAAGGATTTGCAGAAAGGGAGTAGCTTCCCAGAGGCTGTGTGTGTTGCCTCCAGTCAGGGACCTCAGTGAAGAGGGACTGTAGGGTAGAAGCTGCTTTCCTGACAACTTCCAGGAGGGAAAGGTTGTACTGCAATTGCCTGTGTACTCTCTGTGTGAGCCTGCCTTTGATCTGTGTGAACTCTCAATATGCTGTTTTCCTCAACTCCTGCGTGATTACTGAAACCTGTGGTCATTTGCCCTTTTTGGCATAATAAACCGTTCCTGATTGTTAAGAACCTCCTGGCACCCAAGTTGTTTTTGTGTGCACAGTAGCCTGGGGGGGGGATGTAGTTGCACTACACCATAGAGGGAACACTTCCACTTATCGAAGGCCCTGCCCTGGGTGTAAGTCGCGTGTAACCCATGCTCTAGTGTTCTAGCTGGTGAATTAACCCCGAGTGGCCCAAATAGGTGTTACACAAGCATTTTGCAAGACTTATTTTTCACGAGGAGGAAGTTTCATCTACTGAGGTTTATATAAATGTGTGAGATGAGCAAGCTACAACTGGTGTGCTGTCTGCTTAATGGAAGGGTGGTAGGTAAGCAGAGGCTTTTTCAAAGTGGTCTTACTTTTTTTTTTATTTGAATTTTCATTATTATTTCTTTTTTCAGGATACAAATAGAGCAAAACAAAGATCACTGTATACAACGGTCAACAGAGAATGCCCCTATTATTATAAAAAAGTAAGTGCTGGTGATGTTTTAGGGGGCAGGTGCCAATGCTCTTATAAGGGACAAGTGCCAGTGTTTTTATAGAATACAGGTGCCAGTGCTATTGTAAGGGGCAGGTGCCAATGTTATTATAAAGGTCAGGTACCCGTGCTATTATCGTGAACAGGTGACGGTAATATAAGTGAGTGTATTGTTTTGAGGGACGAGTGTCAATATTATTATAAAAAGCAGGCACCAGTGTTAGTGTCAGTGTTAGTACCAGTGGTCTTATTATCACTGTCTTCATCTCAAGCATCCATTTAACAATAGGTAACAATCTCACTGTCCACAGGGCACAATGCATTTAAAGTAACAGTAACATCAACAAATGAAAGTATTTGTGAAAGTTCTCATTCATCCAGGTCATGGTATATCTATAGAAATAAGTCAAATCAACTGGACTTGCTGTGTTTTTCTTGAAGACATTACACCAGTCATCCAACTGGCTTTCTCAATTCAGAATAACTTGTACATAGGATCTTGCTTCGCTATATATCCTCTGGAATGTTGCTCCAATCAGCATAATCTGTTTATCATAATCCACAATGATGTCATGAAGTTAGGTGTTGATTGTAATAGCAAGATTGGAGCTTTGATGTGTTATTAAACCTACCAGGGAGAGGTGCCAAAACAACATTGTATGTGGCAGACAATAGCTTCAAAGGAATCATTCCCAGTCATTGGTTCCATTATGTGGACGAGATATGGGTTAAAATACACAAACAGGAAGTACAGACTTTCACTGAACACATCAAAACAGTGGACCACAACATCAAGTTTACACGAGAAGATGTGCAAGATAACACACTTTTAACTGTTTGATAAGAGTCAGAGAGGGTGGTACACTGGAAATAGAGGTCTACAGGAAACCTAACTGAGGGGACCTCAGACGCTATGTTTAATTAATACTATGTTGAAATAAAGTGTATGATTTTACTTCTGGTCTGGAGACAAGCGATTATTTTGGACACCAGGAGTGCGCTGCCTTCACATTACAGTTTGGCTCTCAGCATTCCCCCTAGTGGTGGACCCGGGCGGCTGCACCTGGGTCACAACGTTTGTAGGGTAAGATACCACTTTTCTTTACCTTGTTTTAATGTTTTAATGTGGAGGAATGTTATGGAAGTCCATTGGAAAAAGCTTAAGAGCAGGGTCCGGGGCAGAGGGCACCTGGGCCACCCAACATTTACAGTGAGCGAGACATGACTCATAATGATCAATGATTGGTATTGGAGCCCGCAAAACATTTCATTTCTAAAAGAAGCTTAAGCCGCTGGAGCTCTTTTTTTCCTTGAAATTTGTGGATATATTGTTTAACTATAGGAAACCTACCCACACAGACCAGTACCTGCTGTTTGACTTCCACCATCCACTAGATCACAAACTGGTGGTCATCAAAACTCTACATCACAGAGCAGACAAAATCCCCACCAGCACAGAGTTTAAGCTGAAAGTGAGGGAACATCTCAGAGGGGACCTAAAGACACGTGGGTATCCAGATTGGGCTTTTGTGGAAAAAAAGCAATAACACCAAGAATACAGGTGAAAGTAGAAAACAGAATAGGAGAAAAAACTTGGGCCTCCCATACGTAGCTGGGGTGTCGGAAAAACTTAGAAGGATTTTTAATAAACACCACATCCCTATCTGCTTTAAATCAAGCAACACAGTGAGTCAGCAACTAGTTCACCCCAAAAGCCCCAACCCCAAAGCACAATAAGAGTAACATTGTTTATGCAGTGCAGTGAAGAATGCTCTGATTTGTATGCATGGGAAACCAAAGACCAGATATGGGATGACTTTGATGTAGTTGGTCATCTTAAATATATTGCAATATATGGACAAACAATCCCTGTTTTGTTTAAAGGGTAAGGCATTTTTCAGTAGCAGTATGCACAAAATGTCTCTGTCTTAAATATATTGATAGTGGATTGAGTGCAGAGGACTCTTGTATTTGACTATATGTATTTTGTGGTCACCGCCTCATTGCACCCCCGCCTAATGGTTTTAAAAATTAGTGGTGAGCACAACTTTCCCTTGTTATATATATATATATATATATATATATATATATATATATATATATATATAGTGAATGAAGTACCCCCTCTTGTAAAATATAAGCATATTATAAGTTACCAAGGAGTTTCATGACCATATTAAAACAAGAGTCCGAAGGCCGAGTGTTTTTATACAGGTCATGGAACTCCGAGGTAACTTCTAATATCCTCATATTTTGCAACTGGGGGTACTTTATTGTAATACACAAGTTTCAGCCAGTCATGTGACAGAAATGACATCAGAACTCACGGTTTATTACTGATGACATCAGAACACACCTTTTATAAGGATATCATTTACAAGATTTTCATAGCTTTTGTGTTTTATATATATAATACACAAAAGCCATGACTATCGTGTAAATTATATCCTTATAAACTTTGAGTTCTGATGTCATTAGTAATAAAGGGTGAGTTCTGATGTCATTTCTGTCACATGACTCACTGAAACTTGTGTATTATAATAAATAAAGTACCCCCAGTTGCAAAATATGAGGATATTAAAAGTTTCCTCGGCCTCGTGTTTTTATATGGTTATGAAACTCCTGGTAACATAATATTCTTATGATTTACAAGAGGCGGGTACTTAATTCACTATCTATTTATATAGTAAGCGCAGAGCCTATGAGGGTACAGATAAGGCATAGGTGGGCGGGGATAGAGCAGAGGGCGTGTGAGGCGCGGGAGGAGCCTATGCGCTGACAGAGCTAGAGCCGGTCGGTCAGTCTGGTGGTGTCATCGGTCTGGAGTTGATCCATTAGCAGCCGGGCAGGAGGGACATACAAACCCAGTGACTGGAACTCATCGCGTCGCATGCGGCTGACGCAGCGAGGATTTCTATCTCGGCGGCACATTCCCCGCATACGCTCGGTGACACACACAGTCTGCTGGAAGAGCTGCACCCATTGCCCAAAAGAGCTCCAGTGTGTGCATTTGGCAGCTACACGCAGTGCCCAGGAGAAATACACTTGAGGGGTTGCAGAAATACACTAGAGGCGATCTGCTTCGGTGCTACTAGATCTGTGGGCCTGAATTCACTGCTTCCAACTGGCTCCTTCCCGGGCACTTAGTCCTGCGCCTCCTCACTGGCAGCCTGGCAATCTGCCTTCATGCACCCGCAGCATGTCTGGCAAGCACTACAAGGGTCCTGAGGTCAGCTGCTGCATCAAGTACTTCATATTCGGCTTCAATGTCATCTTCTGGGTGAGTGGATTTAGCTCCTTGCCATCTGCCTCCTTTATCCCTAGCCACTGGCACACACAGCCTCTGCCCTCTCACTACTGTGTGCCATTGTGTGCTGCTGCTGCTGCTGCTCCAGGGATTCACTCTGCTGTCTAATACATATATCACATGCTCATCTACACAAGCTCCCATTTAGCTAATGGTTTTACCTTGGTCCTGTTTAGCTTTATCAGAAGGATCAGATGAAACTGACATTATCTTATTGGAGTGACCACTTGGGCATTTGCAGCTGAGTATAAACAGGGAAGGATTATGTACCTGGCTAATAGGTTTAGTAAGAAGGATGTAGCTTCACTGTAACGATAATATAGTGAGTACCCCCTCTTGTAAATTATAAGGATATTTTAAGTTACTGAAGAGTTCCATGACCATTTGTTTTTATACAGGTCATGGAACTTTATTTATAATACTACAAAAATGTTAGTGAGTCATGTGACAAAAATGACATCACTACGCACCGTTTATAACTGATGACGTCACTGATCACCATTTAGAAGGATATCATTTACAAGATATTCATGGCTTTTTCTGTATTATAATAATATTAACAACAGTATGGGGCCATTCTTAAAACTCCAAGAGCCAAAGTCAATACAGTCCGTGATGTTGTTGGCCAGACGCTCTTCTGCAACTTCATTGATGGTTTATCAAGGTCTGTACTTGGGACAGACCCATTCGTGACTCTCATCGTGTTGATCTGTATTTCCCAGGATCCCAATAATAACCTAAGACTTGGAGATTTAGCCCAACAACATTGGGGGGTTTCCAAATAGCCCATACTTGATCTATAACAAGCAGACAGACACATTTTTAACTTAAAGTGATACTGACACTAAAACATTGATCTTGAAAATATGAATGTAGATTAAAAGCTTCCTATAGTTCACGTTAATCATTTTTCACTGATTGGGCTGCTTTTGTTAGTAATTGTTACTTAGGGGCAGATTTATCAAGGGTGGAAGTGAAAATACAAATCTTTATATTTGTAATTCGAGGTCATTTTAGTGTACTTCGACTAGGGAATAGCCCAAATTCAAATTTTAAAACATATTTGATATCGAAATTTATCATGTACTGTTTCTTTAAAAATTTGACCGACTATTCGCCATCTAAAACCTGCCGAATTGCTGTTTTAGCCTATGCGGGACCTCCTAGAACCTATTTGGAGTCATTCTTTGGAAAATACTTTGATTCGAATCGAACAATCAAATACAGCCTATTCACCCAAAGTTAAAAAACTCGATTTTTGATTTTTTTTGATAAATTTCGGTTGGTCTTTTTTTATTAGAATTTCGACCCTTGATAAATCTGCCCGGGCAGATTCGGGGAGATTTAGTCACATGGCGACTAATCACCTGATTTCTAGTGTCATTATCTCTTTAATTAAATAATGTGACCTACACTTGTTAATATGATGATATGCAAAAGAGTCTGTTCGGCTTTAACAAATACAATCTTATGTTGTGAGGGTGGGACACACACACACATCTGGTTTGCAGAACTCCAGTTGGACAGCCCCCAGTCAGTGTATATGAGCAGAATTTAAGTTGAGAAGATTTTAAAGACATTTGGTTATGGAGCTGTATCATATTACATTGGGTAATAAGTACTAGTTGCTGAAAAAAAGCAACTATGGATAAAATGTCATTTATTACAGGTATGGGATCCTTTATCCAGATAGCTCCAAATTACAAGAAGGCCATCTCCCATAGACTCCATTTTAATCGAATAATTCCGATTTTTAATAATTATTTCCTTCTTCTCTGAAATAAAAAAACAGTATATTGTAATTGATTCTAACTAAAATATAATTAATACTTATTGGGGTTATTTATCAAAGGTCGAATGTTGTATACCTCAAATGAACTCAAAACTGGAATGGTATCTAATTTTAGAAAAAAACTTGAATGGTCCTGAAACCTGAAAACTCAATCAATTGAGTTTTCTGTGGAAAAAAAATCGAATCCATCGAATTATTTGTGTTTTAGACAAAGCCCTCAGCATTCTGGATACCCGGTCTACCAGGATACCTGTATTATCATTTAGAAAACATTTGCCTCTTTGCTAATGATCTAATACCAGGTGGGGTTTGACCTTTTCCCGGAGACCTAACTTATCTTAGTAATAACATAATTTGCACGTGATACCTGCTTATAATATATACAGTATTTCAAAATCATACACTGGTCTTGTTAAAAGAAACCTTAATTATTGTTTTCTTAATGCCAGAAAGTAACCCAGAAGCTTTCGATAGCTCTGTTAATGACAATTATACTCTAGACAAGACCTGTATTACTTTGACTGCAGTGAGAATCAGCTAGCACTACAGCAATTATTATGAAGAATTTAAAAAATCCTTAATTGCAGGATTTAGCCAAATACTAAACCAAATTGAAACAGTAATGTCCACATTCAGAGCACAATGAACAAAACGTTTCCACCTGTCAAGAAAAATTTGTTAACGTAGGACTTGGCACTATGGGGCATTTTTATCCACCTGTTTCCTTTTTGTTCAGATAGCTACTAAAGGTTTGACCAAATCTGTTACAGGTATGGGAATTGATACACAGAAACTTTAAACCATATAATTGAGGAGAGCACATAAGGACACTTAAGCTCCCCATAGACGTGACGATTCTTCTTGCCGAACGACCGATTTTTAGGGAAGCCCGACCAATCCTACGAAATTATTGTGCGGTTAGTGGGATTCGAACGATCGTACATGATTTTTCGGCCGACATTTGTCAGGAAATTGATCGGCCAGGTCAAAAAATCTTTGTCGGCCCCAGTGCAATCTATGTTTGCAGGGCCAAGCAGGCAGCTCCCCTTTGTTTTCCTGGCAAATTGGTCTTTTTAGTTGATGGTAAATTCGCACGATCGTACGATCGTTCTGAGAAGAATGTGGTCTCACGATCAGGATCTGATCTTTTAAAAATCTCAACATCTATGGCCAGCTTTAAGGCATGTTAAGTAATTAAGTAGTCTTGAACAAAAGCACTGTAGCAGCAATCCGTTAACCAGAAGCTTCCGAATTATTGGAAGCAATCTTGCATAGATTTTAGTTAAATAATGTAAAAATGATTTCCTTTTTCTCTCTAATAATACCTTGCACTTTATTACTAATTTGTATTTTTAGAGAGCCAACATATTGCGCAGCGATGCCTTGATCCTAACTAAGATAAAATGAATCCTTATTGGAGGCAAAACAATCCTGTTAGATTTAATTAATATTTAAATGTTTTTTATAGACAAGGTATGATGATCCAAATTGTGTAAAGATCCCTTATCCAAAGAGCCTATACCTGTAATTGCAATAAGTATTGCCAACTGACCTAACCCTCAATGAATCCTGGATTATGGGAGAACTAAATATAATCACTGGGAGGTGCCACAATATTATGCACCCCCTTACTTTTAAAGCTCATTTATATCAATCTTCTTCCCCTTGTGTTGTCTCTTCTCTGGGCCTAGGCAGGCGCATATGCAGTAACAGATTGACACTGTAAATTGAAAAGGCTGGCTTATTACATTGAAGTTCTACTGCACATGTGTCTGCCTGGACCTGAATGCAGAGAAGACGAGTATTTCCTACAGAAATACCTCCGTTTTTAGCAAACAGGAGCACCAGCCTGTGGAAACCCCAAGTATAATCACTGGAGGTGTGCCTAAAATGTTAGCACCCGTCGGTTATTATACATTTAGTTTTTCTTTAAGGAGAACAAGAGGTAGAGTATAAGGCAGGTACTAAGTTTTAGGCACTGCCTACCCCTATCTGGCACTCCTCTAATTCAAAAAATGCACCAGGCAGGGGTAGGAAGTAAGTGATTAGAATCACCAATTCATACTAGCTTTCTAAAGGAGTAATCTGTGAACCAACATGTTTTCAACTATTTATGGTTCTTATACACAGGCTCTCATATGCTCATACAAGATGCAACATCTCATCTGCTTCAGTGGTTCATTTTGGACCCATCAGTACAACCTGCACTGAAAATAATAGGCTTCCACTACTCCTGCAATATTGAGCAGAGGAATCATCAAAAAGCCATCGCAAGGTGAACACTCATGTGTAAGAGCTCAAAAGCATGCTTAGAGCTGTAGTCAAACTTTCCCCAGCTCTCCAGGGCCAGCAGCCCATTTTGAAATGTAAAATAAGTTTCAAATACATATCTAACCTCAAGGAAAGTGGTAGAAAAATGGGAGAAAATGCTAATGCTATGCCGATATAGCCCTAAACCTGTCTCTATATTCTGTGTTCCTCTAATAAAGGAATGGAAGCTTTGGACAAGGAAAAGCCCTTTTCATTTAGGAGTTCCAAAAAGTTAGGCACCCCCTGGTGAATAGACCTTTTCCGACAACTAGATTATCTATCTACATGTCCCCTGAATGACCATACATGTATATATGTTTGAATAGTATAGTCAGGTTCAGATAATAGCAAGATGACTGATAAATATCAATATTCTTATTGGTACATTATATTGCATGTATAAATAGGTTTTTGTTGACGTACACAAGAGAACTAGGGGTGGCACGATGGTACAGTTATTTACTAGAACCTCAAAATTATAACCAGCTGGCCTTTTCTTTTGGAATGTCCAGATATTTCACAGTTCACATTATTTGGGGTGTTTATTTATAGATCCATAATCTTTATATGGCAGCGTATTATTTGTGTTGTCAGAGCATTGCTTGACTATATCATAGTTTATATTACTGCTCCTCCTGATGCACAGAACCTGGAGTTTTGTTTGTTTTTGCTAGAAAATTGTGTTCTGAAGGCTTAAGCTGTTTCATCATCTCCCCCACAGCCACACTAGCGTCTCATTGCTTTGCCTTATAATACATGTGCTCTTTTTCAGCTTAGTGGGGCACGCTAATAAATGCACATCTGGCAATGGTAAAATCATGTAGCGTTTATGCCGTGCACAGAAACTAGGCCTCTGCTCTTAATTAAGGCAGGAGAAGGCTCCATATTTCTCCCTGCAGAGAACAAGTGGACGAGAGTAACCAATGCTTGCATTCAGATTGGTTTTAATTATTTTATGTGCTTATTAATTTTTAATTGCATTTCATTTGAAAAGACTTTGTAATGCAGGCCAAAACTCTGCTTGATGTTTTAGGGCAATAACATACTGAGTATTTTCATCCCTGCTACCCACTGATGATCTCTTCTTATTAAAGTGAATATAAGCCCCATGCGAGAATCCCCACGGTGCTTCACAGTCATCTCACTGGGAATTGAGTGAATAAAGAAAGAGAACGATTTGACTGCAGCTACAAGTAATGGGGATAAAACGGTTTGCAGTTGTCCTTAAACACATGGCACGGGTTTTCCTATACCCCTTGCCACCCTGAGGCGGCATTCCCTTTGCACCCCCCCACTCCTGATTTGTAGTCAAAAAGCTCAAAAACGAAGAGAATGAAACTAAATAAAACAGCTTTTTTTTTTTTTACATTGCACTTGCCACAAAGTACTGAATATTTAGCTTGACTGGGTACCTCAAAAACTATGGGTGGTGAGAAAAACTTGTAGACTAGTAGTGGTCTGAAAGAAGTAGGGTTTTTTAAAATGTACTTAAATGTGTAATTTCATTAAATAAAACATTTCCATCAAAAGATCCTGTAATTTAGATTTACTTCTTTGTTGAACCATTACTAGTCATTTTTTTCAGTTCTAAAATCTCTGGCACTGAATTTTAAGCAGCCACATAAATCCTCTGCAGTAATTAGTGGGTATGTTGTAACTAGTATGGAAATAAATGGCCCAGTTCTGTTGGATACGATGGCAGGGAACAATATATTGAAGCCACATGTTTTTCGATCATAGGAATGTAAAATTTTACAAGCATATATTTTCCCTTAAACCGAACTTAAAATATAATATGCAGTGGGTATGAGTGACCTACCATGTCTTACTTTTCCTTCCAAGCAATACATATCATTTAGTGCAAATAGGGATGCACCAAATCCCAGATTCGTACCAGAATTCTTAAAGGGATACTGTCATGGGAAAACAATTTTTTTTTTCAAAATGAATCTGTTAATAGTGCTGCTCCAGCAGAATTCTGCACTGAAATCCATTTCTCAAAAGAGCAAACAGATTTTTTTATATTCAATTTTGAAATCTGACATGGGGCTATACATTTTGTCAATTTCCCAGCTGCCCCTGGTCATGTGACTTGTGCCTGCACTTTAGGAGAGAAATGCTTTCTGGCAGGCTGCTGTTTTTCCTTTTCAATGTAACTGAATGTGTCAGTGAGACATGGGCTTTTACAATTGAGTGTTGTTCTTAGATCTACCAGGCAGCTGTTATCTTGTGTTAGGGAGCTGCTATCTGGTTACCTTCCCATTGTTCTTTTGTTTGGCTGCTGTGGGGGAAAGGGAGGGGGTGATATCACTCCAACTTGCAGTACAGCAGTAAAGAGTGATTGAAGTTTATCAGAGCACAAGTCACATGACTTGGGGCAGCTGGGAAATTGACAATATGTCTTAGCCCCATTTCAGATTTCAAAATTGAATATAAAAAATCTGTTTGCTCTTTTGAGAAATGGATTTCAGTGCAGAATTCTGCTGGAGCAGCACTATTAACTGATTCATTTTGAAAACATTTTTTTTTCCCATGACAGTATCCCTTTAAGAATGCTAACCTATTTTGGCAGCATTTTAAGTGTCTTGATTAACTGAATCCGAACCCTTTTAATCACATGACTTTAGATTGCTGAATGATGGCAAGTGCTGATTTTATTTGGTTTGCCAATTTTTTCCAGGATTTCGGAAAAGGGAATGCTGTTGTTATCTGTAAATGAACATCAAATATAAAATACTCACATACATTTAAAATACTCACATAGATACAAATGTTCTGGTTAGTCTTTCTTACACTGTCTTTAAGAACATTTGGTAAAGTCAGATTTTGCAGCAGGCCAAGTTGGGCTAAGCCAATTGTTTAACCTAGGAGCACGCAATCATATCATAACAGTGGTCTACACACCTGAGGGGTCGAAGATTAGATTATTAAACTAATGAGGCCTTTGATAGGGCAAGCCTGCCCTGTAAATATTGGGTAATACTGTGGAGCAGGTCTTTGTTTTGGGCCAACATAGTTTTGATGTTCCTTTCATCATAATTTGGGATCAATAATGGGATAATCGTAATTTTCCTCTTAAGTTCTTGTAACCTGGTTCTCTCTCCATATCACCATATCTTTATCATGTTCTTCTAATGTGCTTGTCTGTCCAATATATTTTGTTTTTCTTCTCCATATACAGTTCCTTATTGTTATATTTCCTTCTACCGCATATTAACCATAAGGGTTATATTGTTGATTTGCGTGTCCTTCTTCACCATCCTTCCTTCTGAAAAGCTGCTCCTTACTAGCATGTACCATATTTATCTTAAATATCTTTATCTCTGTTTTCATTCCTCTCCATATTTAAACATCAACCATTCTGTTTTTAGTGATACACCCAACTATTCTTGAAAAAGTTATTTGTTTCTGTTTTATGTATCACTGTTGATGTCATATAGGCAACTCTCTATAAAAATAAAATTAGGTTTTTTGCTCCGTTATTTGATTTTGGGATGCACCGAATCCACTATTTTGGATTCGGCCGAACGTGCGAATCATTCGCGAAAGAGTCGGCCGACAACCGGACCGAATCCGAACCCTAATTTTCATATGCATCAAGGTATTGCAAAATATATTAATATATATTTGCATATGCAAATTAGGGGTGGGAAGAGGAAAACAATTTTTACTTCCTTGTTTTGTGACAAAAAGTCACGGTCGTATTTTTAAAGAGACAGTACAAAATATATTACACATTTTCAAATTTTTTTCAAATTTTATTCGAATATGTACCCTTAGTCAAAGTATACTAAAAAAAATAGCTCGAAATTCAAATTTAAAAATTCAAATTTTCACTTTGACCCTTGATAAATCTGCCCCTTAGGGTGTTATTTATCAAAGGTCAAGTTGATTTTTACCCTAAAAATTTGAATTTTCAGTATATTTTTCAGTCAAAACTCAAATTTTTGGGTTAAAAATAAAACTCAAATTTATTATACCCCGAGATTTATTATACCCCGAAGCTGGAAATAGCTTTAATCCGAAAATTCCTCAGCTAAAACCTGTCGAGGTCATGTAGAAGTCAATGGCAGAGGTCCCTTGAACCATTTGAAGATGTTTGTAGCCTTCATGATGTTTGAGTTTTTTCTGTGTACGTTTCACTCGAAAACTCAATTAATTTGATTGATTAAAGTTTTCTTTTCACCGAAAACTCAATTGATTCGAGTATTTGAGTTTTTCACCCCAACTACACTGCTTCAAGTTTTTTCCATTCGAGTTTATTCGAGGTATAAAAAAAAACTCACAAACCTCTAAAACTCGACCTTGGATAAATAACCCCCTTAATGGAGAAAAGTTAGGCACCCCCAAGCGATCGAATGTACTTATCGAAGAAAACTGCACCGGACTGGGATTCTTCCACCGAGCACCACGGATCGATCGTCTTTCGGCTTCTTCAATTTCCCTGCGGAGACGCATGCGCAGTAGAACGAAATAGCCGACTTTCAGGTAAGTACATGCGATCACTTGGTGGTGCCTAACTTTTGGCACCACAAAGTTAAAAGAGCTTTCCTTTCCTTTAAGATGCTTCCTTTTTGGTACTTGCTAGGTAGATAATTAGATTACCAATATGCATCCCCTCCCTTCACCCTTTCTTGTGATTGTTTTGTTAGTAGGAGTCCATTATGAAGGTGGTTTATTTGTGCACGTAATTTAATTATCTACCCTGCAAGCACCAGACGTGAAGCAGCTTTAACTTTATTGGTTTCCCTATTTTAACTCAACAAATACTAAAAACCATAGATTTTTTTGTAATGAAAACAATAGGCAAAAGGTATGCACAGCACTAGCCCTATTCATTGCACTTTGACTCAAACAAGCTAAAAAAAACTTATGAACCTGGTAAAATACAGCCAGAATGTATAGGTGTGGTTCTAGAATTTGTCTAATGTAATCGAGTTCATTTGGGAGATATATTTCACTTCACAGTTTTGGGTGGAGCACTTAAGATCAATAATTACTTCATATGTAAGGAATGCTGCTTATCTTTTTCCTCATAATATCCCTTGTATCCACTATGACTAAGCCATAGATATCCGGTCTCATACTAACGCCCAACATAACCTACAAGACAGTAAATGGCAATAATCATCATGATTTACTGGATTATTTGAATTATTTGCATCAAACAGGGTTTTTACAATAACCAGTTACAGAATAAAAGTAGAATCAGGGAGCCCTGCTCACAAGAGCTCGCAATTAAATGAAAATTGAATCTATTCTAAATCATTTGTATCAGGACCTCATTAAACATTGTTGTGGATGCTTAAAGCAGTCCATACACAGTCTGATTCTAGCTGCAAATTTGGCTTTGCCAGACCAGATCAGTAGTTTATTTGATATTACCATATATACTTGAGTATAAGCCGAGTTTTTCAGCATCTTTTAATCATTCCTATACCAACAGTTCACTTGGGGAGAGACTGCAATATCACACAGCGCCCTCTGTTGGTTATATGAAAGAATAACAGTGCGCCCTCTGTTGCTTATATGAAAGAATAAAAGTGACTGCAAAATCACACAGCGCCATCTGTTGGTTATATGAAAGAATAATAGTGACTGCAATATCACACAGCGCCTTCTGTTGGTTATATCAAAGAATAACAGTGCGCCCTCTGTTGGTTATATGAAAGAATAACAGTGACTGCAATATCACACAGCGCCCTCTGTTGGTTATATGAAGGATTAACAGTGATGGCAATATCAAACAGCGCCCTCTGTTGGTTATATGAAAGATTAACAGTAATGGCAATATCACACAGCACCCTCTGCACATGGTAGTGGGACAGTGGGACAATGCACACAGTAATCGGTTTGGAAATTCTCTGTCACCATCAACTTTGCAAAGAAGTCCGGTTGATCGCTGGTGGGGTCGCTTTGGCAGAATGTGCGCTGCTGGGAGACAGGGCTGTAGTTGTGTCTAGGCTTATACTAGAGTCAATAAGTTTTCCCAGTTTTCGTAGGTAAAATTAGGTACCTCAGCTTATACTCGGGTCGGCTTATATACGAGTGTATACGGTAGATGTATCAGCCTAAACCGATGACTTACTTAACATCCTCATCAACTTATAGTCAAACCCTGATTTTATGTCCCCTCAATTTTTTTTTTTGCATTTTTTGTTTTGCTTTGCAGTGATTTCAGTGCATTCCCAGATTTCAAATTAGGTTTTTTGCCTGTGTAACTAATATTAACATATTAATTGCTCTTTGCTGCTTGTAAGTCTGATACACCAATAAAGCTCCAGAGCAGGATCAGACTGTGGGCAATGTTCCCTCTAAGGTGTGCGCTTGTGCCAGCACACGCATATTGCGGTGTGCACAAAGGATTTGTATTAATTCTGACATGAGCACACAGTTTTTTAAAACTGCGCACAAAAGTTTAAAATGTCTGCATAAAAGAATTGGTTTACACACGTAGCTGAGAAGGAATTAGAGGGACCATTGCTGGTGGGACACCAGGAAAAAAAACCTGGTGGGTCCCACTGACCTAGAACTGATCCCCACTCTGGGTACTATACCCATGCCTCCATCCTGGCTAGGGTTGCCACCTTTTAACAAAATTTCCACCGGCCAGGAAGGGGACGGGGACAGGAACAAAAGGGTGGGACGTGACGTCAAAGGGGGTGGGTCGTGATGTCAAAGGCGGCGGAGCCATGGCACACGATTGGCCAGAAGCCGGCAAAAAAGGTAAGTTTTGACCAGACTGGGGGCAGGCCACGGGCTTTTGTTAGGTGTATTACAAATTTACCGGCAGCTACATTGCCGGTAAATTTGTAATACCGGCCCCAGCTTTGGCATGTGTTTTACCGGCTAGGCGGTAAAATACCGGCCGGGTGGCAACCCTAAACCTGGCCCTGGTCTCGGCAGCAACAACATAAGATAAGGTTCCCACCGGGGTGGGGTTGTAGCCGAGATGGGGGCCCAGAAGCTGAGGGGGTATGCAGCAGGAGATTTCACTGGCACTCAAGGCAGATCCAAGCAGGTACTAGCACTTGCTAAGTTTATTTGCAGAAGTGCAACATTTCAGGTCATGCTTTGTCAAGCATTTGCAGGGTTGCAGCAGGGGCAAAGGGGGTGTGCAGGCCCCTTAGGTGGCAACCACCAAGGACCCTGGTCCCCCAGTCCGATGCTGCTCCAGAGTGTAGGTTCATAGTCGTAGTACTTAGATAAATATCCATAGCAATACTTGGCAATGGCACCTATATCACTACATGTGATAATATATTATATGTATGCGAACACAGTGCAGAGTGAAAAGTAAATTTTTTGGATGCAAATTGTAATGTTTTGCATGCATATTTCACCATGAAAAAGACATTAGCGCTTGTAAATGCCTTTCATATCTCCATTAATATCTGATTATAATCAGAGATATTTCGTTTTCATTTAATACCATTCTCACTTTCTTCTTCCTCAACTGCATTGTTATCTTGCCCTGATTATTAATGTAAAAAAGCTAAAATAAAAGCACCACATTAAGAGCAGCAACTGGACCACTTAAGTTGATATATAGCAGTTCTTGCCCCAGGGTTGCAACACGGGGGGGAGGGGGGGCACTGGGCACCTACCTCTTCTGTCTGCTTTCCCTTAGTTTTGGTCCATCTGCAAGTGTGGGATTCTGTGTGTGGTGGTGGGGGGAGTTGGTTTGGCCGTGGACACCCTCAACCTTAAGTCTGGCACTGTCTCAACCTGAAAGCCAGCCATGTGATTGCCATGTGATTGGCAGAAACCAGGTTAAGTGAAAGAAACATCACACCAATGGGACCCTTTAGCCATTACAGTGCGTTTACATATGTGCACCAACCAGGCAATCTAGTTGTCTGACTGGCTTGGCCAGTGAACTACAATGACTTCTCTGAGAAAGAACTGCTCCAGGTTAATATTTCTACAGTTACGAGCCCTTTTTTCTGCCATTCTAGTGCCCCATTGTGTCACTCTCACACTAGCCTTGTTCTGTCCCACTGCTATTTGCGAGTCAGTTATTTGGTAATTTGGTGTATTTGGAGCTGATGTCTAAGATATTTCACTCATATCTCTACTTAAATATTACAATTCATTCATAATCCTACATTGCAAATTTTGTGTACAGGCAGACTTGAGGTTTATTCAGTGTATGTGGATGGGTGCTGTGCGGGCGGTAGGAAGAATCGTTGAAATTACTGCAATTACTTCTCAGTGCAAAATTTCTGTTTACTGGACCCAGTTGGACAGCTGGAGTGAGGCGGGAGGATTGAGTGATAAGAAATATGTATGAATACAGCCAATATACCTGTAGATATAAACACAAGTGTTTCTTAAGAAGATACCATCATATCATCATACTTTTGTTGGCATCATCTGCTGCCTTTTATCTGAAAGGCTCATTAAAAGACTAATTATACCATAAAGTGAAATTAATATATTTTTAAAAAATAATTTGTATCTGTCCAACCAGCAGCTACAAATGCCATCTCTTAGCAACAAATGTTCTTTTTTATGTGATGAACCTTTTATATAAATAATGTAGAAACCCAGTGGGAGGTGATGCCTCCTGATGCTACCCTCTGCAGAGACAGCAGCAATAATATTCACAGTTGCATGAATTCTCGGTATGGGCAAACACGATATAGAGTGAATTAATAACTGGTGCTCCATTGGCATTAGAGCTGTAAGGCTGGACATCTATATATTCAGATTACTATCAGGGGAATGTAATAAAAGTCGCAAAGAGCAAAACAATTTGCACCAATAAGACTAAAATATCCACATCTCACAATGTAATATTGTTCCTTAAACTGTTATTGCATTGCGAATTTTAATTGCGCATTGCGAATTTTAATTGCGCATTGCGAATTTTAATTGCGCACTCATAAGAAGTGCTTGAAGGTGTCGTAATCTTTTGGAGCAAACATAACGACTTTTTCAGTAAGAAGTTTTATTACATTGACTGCGCATTGGCGCAAACTATAAAATTTGCAAACGGTCTTTCACTGTCGGAAGTGGTCGCTAAACAGTTATATTAAATTCGCACAAAGCAAAATTTGTTCGCACAAAGGCATAACTTTTCGCATTGCGAATATTTTTTCCGTTTGCGATTTTTATTACATTCCCCCGTATGTGTTTTATTTATGTAAAAGGAGGAAATGTCGTTTTTTTATTATGTATTATCAATACCATTAAATTATTTAAGTTGTCTATAAAAATACAAGTCCATAGGAGCTGGACTTATGCATGTTCTGCATGTGTTAATCACTACATACCTATAAGAAAACTTCTAAATTTTGTATACCCTCAAAGCGTCTTACCAATTTTGCATACTGCACCTTGCTATACCAATTGTAAACAACCCCTTTGGCATCTCAGTTATGGTATATGTCTTAACATCAGTTGCCATTTCTTTGCGGCTCTTAAAGTCAACCTTGAGCAAATGTAATTGGCACAAATATTAATTATAATTACTCTCTTGGAATGCATTCAGGAAATTGTGACAAGACAGCCTTGTCATTTAAAGAAGTTGTAAACCCAAGTATTTTAAAAGAGTGTGATTTAAAGGAACAGTTCAGTGTAAAAATGAAAACTAGGTAAATGTGAACGCCAGGGGTCTTCTGAACAGTTTGATACCCAATATGCATAGATATACCAAACTATATGGCGCACAGAGACTCCCAAATAGATATATAGCAGACAAAATTTACATGGGAAAAACTAAGTAACAAAAAACTGTGTGAAATGCAATAAAATCACTAAAATCCAATAAAACCACAAAAATCAATGTTTTTTTTCCCCCGCCTAGTGTAATCAGCGGTCAGAATCACTTTTTGAATATTTTAGCTTTGCCAAATAGGATTTACAAACAGAAACAAGTGAATAGCACAGAGCTGAAAATGCAATAAAATGGCAAAAAATGCAATAAAGTGGCTAAAAATGCACCACAATCACCAAAAATGCAATATTATCACCGAAATAACATTGTTTGGCAATAAAACATTTGTTTCAGGCAAAAAAAATGGTGATGCGGTAAGAAAAAAACCTCTCAAAATAATATTAGTGCGTATGCTTGTGCATATTTGCCAAATTGCGGGTTGTGTGCAAAAAGTAAGTGTGTGTAATAAGTGTGTGTTTGTGTGTGTGTGTGTAACACAAACGTGGATAGAGGCTGAGAATCCAGCTGGGGGAGCTGGAGAGGGCCCATTAAGAGGAGGAAGAAGCCTTTGCCCAGGGTCCAGCAACCATGCATTGATTTGAATAAGAGATTGGAATTGCAATAAGAGAGGGCCTGAATAGAAAGATGAGTAATAAAAAAGTATTAATAAAAATAAATTTGTAGCCTACAGAGCATTTATTTTTAAATGGGGTCAGTGACCCCCATTTGAAAGCTGGAAAGAGCCAGAATAAGAATAGAAATAATTAAAAAAAATAATGAAGGACAGTTGCAGAGTTGCTTAGAATTAGTTATTCTATAACATACTAAAAGTTAACTTAAAGGTGAACCACCCCTTTAAAAAAAAAAGAAAGAGAGAAGGCAAATGCAGGATCTTTTTGATCAAATAAAACAATTTAGTAGGAGCAAAGAAACAACCCAAATATACCACCATTGTTTTAAGTTGCATTAATTTGGCTGTAGCCTCGCAATAGCAGAAGAACCGCAACCTAATGTTTTGGCTCCAGAGAAGACTGTTCAGTCAGAGCAGTTGAGTCAGAGCAGATGCTGTATAACAGTACGTTGAGTAACCCATCTTTATGTTCTAATTTTGACAGCTTTTGGCACAATACTAGAAATAAAATATAATACAATTTCTAGCATTTCTATATTGTTGAGTGTTTTGAAGTACAGGCATGGGATCCCTTATCGAAAAAGCTCTGAATTAGGGAAAAGACCATCTCCCATAGACTCAATCTTAAGGTAATAATTCTAAGAGTTTTAAAAATGATTTATTTTTCTCTGTATTAATAAAAACAGTACCTTGTATACAAACTAAACTGCACAAATTCATACTGGTGGCAAAACAATCCTATTGAGTTTATTTAATGTTAAAATGTTTTTTAGGAATGGTGATCCGAATTACAGAAAGCTCCCTTATATAAAAAACCACAGGCCCCAAGCATTGCACATAAACGGTCCCATACCTGTACAATGAAAATACTGGATTCTTTTAGAACCGCACCAAAGTAAAGCTGTCACTGATATGTTTCTCTGTCAATGTATTTCACCTGCAAGGCCATGGAATAATTAAGAGCCAAAATCCTAACAAGCCTACAGTTCCAGCAGTCTGAGGTATACCAGTATAGCATGCCTGCAGTAGAATATTAGATAATTAAACTTGAATAATGGTAAAAGTACAGTTAGGGTTGCCACCTAGCCAGTATTCTACCTGCCTGGCCGGTAAAAATGATGGTTGGTCCCAATGATATTAATAGGGAAAAAAGATAAATATATAAGAAGCCCGGAATTTTTTCCCGAAAAGGTGGCAACCCTAATTACAGTGTGATGAAGTGTATATCCAGTGTTTTAATGGCATTAGTACAACATAATTGTGATGGAGTATATATCCAATTTTTGAGTGGTCATGGCAGTCCGTAAGGGGTGTTGCATCTGACGCAGTAGTGGGAGATGCATCAGTGCTGTTGCACTGCTACCAGGGGCGATCCACGGGCTGCTGTCACCTGAGGCAGCAACCCCGATGCCGCCCCGTCTCCCACTCCGCGCTTAAAGGTTTAGTGTCAGAGCTGGTCAAAGGGGGCTTCAGCGAGCGCGTACTGCGCTTTCTGCACTAGCAGAGCCGAATTTCCAGTTTAAAAAACGGAAATTTGGCTCTTAAAGTTACAGGAGGCGGCTTTTTGCCGCCGAGCACCTTGCCTCATGGTAGGAACGACCCTGACTGCTACGTGGATCAGATGCAATTGCATTGAACTTTATTAAGCTCCAGTTGCCATTATTTCTGGTGCTTGGCATGAGAGTGACATGTGTGCCCTACACTTTTGGTGCAACTGCACTACAGTGATTGGTGCAGGCTGCTGTGGGAACCCTGAAGCTACCGCCTGGTGTGGAGGTGGTTGTTCCCCAGGTTCCCTTGCCTCAGAAGGCACAATTGCTCTCAGTTTGGAACAGCAGGAAGGCAAATATACCAAAGTGCAAAGAACATGTGTTGACGAAAGCATGGATGATATGTAGTCCATCAGGGCCTTTGCACTATGGGCTTTGTACCCGCATTTGCCATGCAGTGGATTTTTGTGTGTTCCACCACACAGCAATGCAGGAGTTAATTGATCACGTAAACGCTGTGCCCTCTAAGCCAGTGATCCCCAAATTCTCAGTGGCCTCAATGCAGATACTTTTTCTGAATTCCAGACTAGGAGGCACCTTTTGGCATCCCCGGGGACTTTTTTTTATGCTTTTGTTGCTTTCCAATTCTTTTTACATTTGAATGTGGCTCATGGGTAAAAAAAAGTTTGGGGACCCCTGTTGTAAGTTGTGTGAACACGTAGTTTTAAAAAGTGCATACAAAAAAAATGCACACACAGCTGAGGAGAACTTACAGGGAACATTGCACATAAATCTGTTTTCCCCCCCCCCTGTGTTTTATCAGTGCTCAGCAGTTTTTGTGCTTCTTAGTGTTCAGATCCAAGCCAAAAGGAAGTTAACTTAAACACTGGAAAAATATTTTTTTGGGTTCAAAATGTAAAACAAAATGCAGCTTATCTGGCTGACTTCTGCTTTTTATCAAGCTTGCGTCATCCCTAATTCATGACAGCCACTCATAGATAACGTGAGCACAGCCCTGGTGCTTTCAGACCTGTCCAAGCCCTGTTTAATGTGGTGTTAGGACAAACCCATAATATAGTGGTAGGGCACTTTGTTTTGATTGTTTTTTAACCCAGTTGTTCTTATGGTATGTTATTGTGGGTTGAGGGTATTGGGCTGCTATCCCATAAATTGCCCATATTTTACATTTTATGCCACGTTAAAATTCAAGTGTAAGTGCTAAAATGCTAGATTAATGCACATTGATGCAATTTACAGTTACTTGTTCCATGCATGCTCCATTGTGCCTTCCCAGAATGCTCTGGTGAATTACAGTATGTGCAAGTGGGGTCTTACAATAATTCAACCAACAAGGGTTACAGAATCAAAATAGGTCAGAGAGTCTTCATACTAAAAGGGTGAAGACCACACCTCTGACCCATCATGCCATCAACAAGGTCCAAACAAATGGCTGGGTAAATTATAGACCATTTAACTGGCATAGCGTTAGATCTTAGCTGCTGTACGTTTTATTTTTATTACTCCATTACAAGTGACATTATAGGTAATGATAAACTCTCCAGGCTATTGTGTCCCGTGACCCCAAAACTTAGGTATAAGGTTTGGTTCACAGAAGTAACCCTGATATACTAAAATGGAGCTAGGAACGTGGTTCAATAGACCCCCAGCCTTCGCTCTTGTTCAGCATGTGTAGCACAATAAAACAAAACAGTATTTAGGATTTTTTTCACAGCCCAATGAACCCCACTTCATTTTTAATATAATTTAGGAAGGAATTATATATCTGGAAAAAGGAAGGTTTGTGGGTACATTAGCTTTGAAAACAGCTGCCATGAAAGCATTGGTTGCCTTCACAATGGCACCATTCAGCAGCTCCTCTGGCATGTGTAATGGATCCTTCCTTGAGACTTCTATTGGCTTTCCAGGTTACAACAGTAAATGTTTACAATGGAATAATACAATACAGGGACAAATGCCTTTTAATCTGACCTTCGTCTTTTATCTTCCTGCAGTGTCATGTCAAGCCATGAACCATAGTTTTGTAACTATTAAATCTATATGAATAAAATTAGCTTCTATAAAGAGGCACATTGTTTCACACTAATTAAAATCTCACAGCGGCTACATCTTTGTAAGCATGAAAGCATTTGGCATATATTACTACGGTGTTGTTAGACTCTGTTTAGAGTTCCAGCCTATAAGTGCAGTGTGTAAAGTGCAATATTGGACTCAGTTTGCCATGTTTTGTACAATGCAACAGTTTTCTCCATAATTCCAGCATAATTGCGGGCACAAGCAATTTTCACTGTATGTGTTAAAATGCGTGCAATTGGGCCACCCTACAATTCACATTTAGGATGGTGGTAAGTTCAGGGTTCCATTGCATCAACAAGTACATTTGCATGCAATTCATCAGAGCCAACAGTGGATGCATTGGTGCAAATATGTGGGTTTAAGTTTAAAGGGATACTGTCATGGGAAAAAATTGCTCTTTTGAGAAATGCAGTGCAGAATTCTGCTGGAGTAGCACTATGAACTGATGCGTTTTGCATGTTTTCCGATGACAGGATCCCTTTAAGGATTCTGTTTGGCTGCAAGTAAGTTAAAGGGTCAAGACACACAATGATTGTGTCCATTAAAAAATTTGGTGCAAGGTGCACACCACAGCATCGGGCAGCACTGACCAGTCCTATCTTTACCGCATAGGGCAGGCGGTTAGTACAGGCCCCTGTTACAACCTACATCCCCTACCGCTTCCTAATTTGGCCATCTAAATGATGTCCAAGTTAGGGGATGGGAAGGGGGACACCTCCCCACCCATTGCTTATGAATACAGCACAGCCAAATTCAGACAGCTTTCTATTCATTTCGGTAGCCGCAGACTATTTTAGTAATTTTGCAACAGTTGAAGACTGTGTACAAAGTGCAAGAAGGTGTATTTTGCCGGTTTTCATTTTGCACACTGCCTTGAGGTCCTAATATCACTCCTATTGAGTCTTTCAAAGAAATAAAGCCACACACACTATAGGAGTAATTTCTACCTGCAAGGCCAGCTGTGGTCAGCTGATTGTGCTCAAAATTGCACTTTCTACTTGTGGACGTAAATGGCCCATTATATGTACTTCAGCCAAAGTATATGATGTACATACTTGCAAAATACTGGAAATTTGAGGTGGTGATATGTTTAATGATAATGTATGGTATAGATTGGCCCATTGGCATAATGAACAAATACTGTACCAGAGGCCATTTGGCTTGTGCATGTTGTTAAAGTGCTGCAGATATTGTCTCTGTATCCATTCTACATTGCTGACATTGCAGTATAAGTCAAGGATTTCCCTACTTGAAAAATGATTCACTTAATGAGTCTTTTATTAAATGTACAGGGCTCAGAGAGGGATATCCTTCCAATCTGCTGAATCTGCAGAGTACTGTGGCTTATAAAGCCTTCCCTAACCAACACACAATAGATGCGTAACAGTCATTTAGGCACTGAAGCTATTCTAAAAGACTAGGATATTCATAACAATCATGTTTAGGTTCTTGAAATACAAACTCTATAAGATTTTCTCCTGAAGTGCAAATACAGTTTCTGTGGGATTGTAAGCAAGCCGTAGAAATATACTAATGTCTACCAATCAGAACTTCAGCCCTGCAGCCACAACAGACAACTTGAAAACAAACAGGCACTGGAAACTACATTATGTGCAGAAATCCAGAGGCTGAATGGATTATCCTTATGTTTTGCATTCAGAAATGGTAGTAAAACCACAAAGAACAAATGTTATTGTTATCACATATGTCGGTAAAGAGGAAATGTTTTTTTTTTTATTTCTTTGCACTTGCATTTGACAAATTCACAATTTTGCTTAAAAGCTCCCTGCTTGCTTTTTCACCCAACACTCCATTCTTCCTTAGGGGATTTTATATTGCTTTTCGTTGCAATTAACATTTATTTCAAACATGAAAAGGAAACGACAGTACAACAAGAGAGCATGACATAGCAGATGTGCCGCTTTGCTGAAAGCATAAGCAACTGCTCTTACTCAATCTCATAACAGCGAATGCCAATGGGAATCTTTATTTGCAGAAATGCTTGGACAGGTCTAAATGACTTACTGAAAATGTCATCATCACAATCCTTTTAGGAGACTTTCCCATGGGTCATTTTATAATTGTGCTTGCTATAGAAATGTTATAAAATCTGAAGAGGCTTTCAGGTTTGCCTTTTCTTCTCATGTAAATACACTGTATTTTCAAAATTGCATATTAATATTGATTATATTGTTTACTTGGCTATAATGGAAACCTTGTAGTCGTTTATTTAGCTTTTCAGCCGTATGTGCCATAGCCGTTATGCAGTTACTTTTAAACAGCTCACCTATCTTGAACTTTGATAGTAGGGGGTTATTTATCAAAGGTTGAGTGATACATTTTTTTTTTTTTTTACCTTGAATGACCTCAGAACTCAAAATGGTTTCTTATTTAAGAAAAAACTCAAATGGCAAAAACCAAAATATGTGAGTTTAAGTCCCGCAACCAGAAAACTTGAATTGATCAACCAGAAAACTTTTCTTCAGCCAAAACCCTCAGAAAAAAACTGGAACATCAAGCCGGATTTTAACCTCTTCATTAACTTCTACAGAACCTCGACATTTTAGGTGGTGTATTTTCAGATTCAAGATATTTTTAGGGTCGGGATATAATAAATCTCAAATATTCAAGTTTTAACCTGAAAATGTAAGTTTTGATAAAATGTTTGTCAGTCCACTTGTTTGTTTGTCATTACTCTAAGGAGCATTAAAAAGCAATACATTTTCTTATTTTGAATCAAACAAGGCAATAGTTGTGCTACTATCAAAATGAATGTGTTGTGGATTTTATGCAGAGTTGTTAAATACCGTATATACTCGAGTATAAGCCGACCCGAGTATAAGCCGAGGTACCTAATTTTACCTACGAAAACTGGGAAAACTTATTGACTCTAGTATAAGCCTAGACACAACTACAGCCCTGTCTCCCAGCAGCGCACATTCTGTCAAAGCGACCCCCCCAGCGATCAACCGGACTTCTTTGCAAAGTTGATGGTGACAGAGAATTGCCAAACGGATTACTGTGTGCATTGTCCCACTGTCCCACTACCATGTGCAGAGGGTGCTGTGTGATATTGCCATCACTGTTAATCTTTCGTATAACCAACAGAGGGCGCTGTGTGATATTGCAGTCACTGTTATTCTTTCATATAACCAACAGAGGGCGCTGTGTGATATTGCAGTCACTGTTAATCTTTCATATAACCAACAGAGGGCACTGTGTGATATTACAGTCACTGTTATTCTTCCATATAACCAACAGATGGCGCTGTGTGAAATTGCAGTCACTGTTATTCTTTCATATAACCAACAGAGGGTGCTGTGTGATATTGCAGTCACTGTTATTCTTTCATATAACCAACAGAGGGTGCACTGTTATTCTTTCATATAACCAACAGAGGGTGCTGTGTGATATTGCAGTCACTGTTATTCTTTAATATAACCAACAGAGGGCGCTGTGTGATATTGCAGTCACTGTTAATCTTTCCTATAACCAACAGAGGGCGCACTGTTATTCTTTCATACAACCAACAGATGGCGCTGTGTGATATTGCAGTCACTGTTATTCTTTCATATAACCAACAGATGGCGCTGTGTGATATTGCAGTCACTGTTATTCATTCATATAACCAACAGAGGGCGCACTGTTATTCTTTCATATAACCAACAGAGGGCATTGTGGGATATTGCAGTCTCTCCCCAAGTGAACTGTTGGTATAGCAATGATTAAAAGTGACTGCAATCTCAGCTACTCGGGTTGGGGTAGACTTTTTCAGCACATTTTGGATGCTGAAAAACTCGGCTTATACTCGGGTATATACGGTAACTTAGATTTCATAATATTTATCCAAAGCAGGTCTGGACTGAGTATTAAAATAGGCCCTGGCATTTCAGGTACACAGAGGCCCAATCAGCCTACACAGAGGTCCAAACAGCCCCCACCAGCCCACTAAATACTGACTTTCTATGGCACTTTATAGCAGCCCCTCTGGCATTTGCCAGAACCCACAGATTGCCAGTCCGGGCCTGATCCGAAGTTTAAACCCACATCTACTTCAATTTCACTCGTTTATAAACATGTCTTGTATAAAAGCCTACTGAGGACTGTAAGCTAAGTATTGACACTTTAATGTGCTGATAGAAACTAATGAATTAATTTTTTGCTGTTACAAGTTCATTTTATTTCCTAGCAGACATGCAGAAAACAGCAGAGCTCCCAGGGTTCTTCCAGCCTTATTCTGCCCAATGGGTTTTCAACCTGTATGGATGAATGATCATATACAGACTCACAAGGTGCTAGAAGAATTCTCGGCCAAAAACTGATTTTTAATTAGAATTGTAGAGGCTAAGCCTCTCCAAACCTGCCTTTGACACCTTTAAAAAAGAAAATATAAAATTTCTCTGCCTCAGACTAATATCTGCCCTGATAGAGAGCCTCTTTCCATTGTGCATGTGTTGGTAGGGGGATGTAGTTGTCAGGATTGCTGGTTATTCTGTTGGAGGAGCCAACATGATGTGTAACCACTTTCTAACATGAAGGAGGCTTGACACAAACTGCTTTTGAATACAGGTTTAATAATGAAAACTGAAATACACAGACCTCTACAGAAGTGTAAAAGAACAGACAGAGAAAGAAAGTCCATGTTCAGGCAATGGGTCAGGCAGGCTGCAAGTAAACTGTGTTTGAGGTGGGAAGCAAACAAGGCTGAAATCCAATAACAGACAAGGACTTCAAGACACAAGAATTCAGGATGCAGGAATACAATATACTAGGAACTCAGGAACATGAGCTTGATCACAGAAGAAGGGCTTAGATTACTTGGCAGGTTACACCCACAGTGGGTCAAACCAGAGTAGCAGTGGCCAGTATTCACCAGATGCCTAGTTCTAAACCAGGGACTTCCTAACAGTAGGTAATTATTACATACCACAAACTGTGTCTGCATTACAGACATACCTTTCTTAAGTAGGTAGGTAGACCAGCCTCAGCTATGGCAGCAGAGACTTCATAGCAGCAACTGTCCTCTGTTACAGCAAACCCTTCACCTTAGTTTACTTGGTGATCTTTCTGTGAATCTGGAGAGACACAGGACCTTGGTTGAACTTATGGACCCATAAGTAATGTGGCAAAATGCTGAGCCCAGCAGAGGATCACATAACTCCCATTGGTTGGACCTAAAAGGGGCGGAGATTTACAGAAAATGGGCAAAGCTTAGGGTGTTTGGAACATGGCCTAGTTTGTGACTTTTAAATGTTAAGTATGTGGTGGGGTGTGATAATCCATGCTCAACCAGGACAGGGGATCAGTATAATGTAAATGCTTATTTATCCAAATTTAGTCTTAATGCAAAATGTATAAATACCAAGAGGGAAAATTGTTTTTTTTCTTCTTACTTGGTAACAAGTTACATCACAGCACAGTCACACCAGGCTTGGCTCCACAACAGAAGAACAAATATACAGTATTATTGATTGTAAATCCCTGAAAAAAACAAAGTAGAAATATGTATAATGAAAAAATATAGTAATAGATATACAAACAGGATGGTAATGTAACTAGCGTGAGTGCAGCAAAATAAAGACTGGCTCCACCACTGTATGCTGTTGTGTATGACAATGCATTGCTGATATAGAGCATAAGATTTGCAACCACTGGAAACTGTTTTTCTCTGCATTCTGGGCATTAATTATTGATGTGAACGGCAAATTATGAAGTAATTAGGCCATGTATTGCTACGTTTAGCCTCCCCAAACAAAAAAAATTACCTCCATCTAAGTTCTCAGTGCGACTGCAGGATGACAATTTTAGAACACCTAAAGCTGCCTAGCCCTCCAGCCGTTCAATTTATTTATGTACATATTTATTTATGTATGTAACTATGTCTGTGCCCTATGCTAAGTTCCCTGATATTTGAAATCTGTTGCCAGTTGATTTGAAAAAAAATCATAAAATATAAATATGCTGTTAGAATGTACACATGATCATCTGGATTTGCGCTAATGCAGCAATGTATGCCAGTATTCCAGAAAAACAAAGCCAATATCAAAAGCTACAGAAAGCAAGGCTGAAATGTTGTAAGTGTGTAAGCATGGGACAGTCATCCAACTGGCTCCATTAGGAGATTTTTGTCTCTGTGGAACAAAGCCCATCTGTATAGCTTTATAAATGGCTGAAATCATCACTGTGATCATCCAATGACCCTGCCAAACCCAGTTCATAGACATTTGTGTTCAGTCCTTTCCAAATACTTTTAACAGAATACTGTAAGAGGTTAAAGGTAACAATGTAATATACATTGCTCTCAATGTACAGGGTAAGTTAAAACATTTTGAAAAATAATTTGTGACATTTAGGTGCTTATCCTCTACAACTTTTAATCTACTTTATCGTTAGCCAAATTTCTAAGAAAAAAAAAAAACATGTTTATTTCAGAAATACCATCACTTCAGAGGCAAATTTTAGAAATCAGTGGTGTAAACCCTATCCACAATGCTCTGCAGACTTTGCACCAGACACCTGAAGCATCTGAAACTGAATCCACAATTGTAGGACTTGGCCTCATTCATAAAGGAAACTCAAAACCTAATTTGCATACTTGAATGATCAAAATCTGGAAAAAGTTTACAAAAAGAATGGTCGCCTTTAGATGTGCAGTGGTCTAAAGTCACATCCTATTCACATTGCCACCTTTTCTGAAAAAAATACCGGCCTTCCTATTATATTCTTGCCGTTTTTTCCTATTACCGTAACAACATTGGCATCAAGTATCATTTTGTGTTGTTTTTTTAAAAAGTATTTTTTGGGGGGCCCCAATTTTTTTAACTTGTAAGGGACGCCCTGGCACCAATGGTTTTTTAAAAAACTAATTTTTGGGGGCCCAATTCTTTTTAAATTGTAAGGGGGGCCCTGGCACCAATGCTTTTTAAGAAAAACTTTTATGGAGGGCCTTGGCGCCAATGTTGTTTTTTTTTTTTTTTTTTTTTAAACTTATAAGGGGGCCCTGACCATCAGTAGCTTTTTATAACAAAAAAACCTTCAAAGAGGCCAGGTGCATAGAGATCCCTACCCAGCCCCCGCTCATCCCCTCACCGCCTCCTACATGGTAACTTTCTGCTTACTGCCGGCCCACTCCCCGACCCCCACTGGCGTCTTCCACTTACTGTGTCCTCCCTCACCGCTTGCAGATAGGAGAGCGGCTGGGGAGGAGTGTTTTTACTGCTATAGAGGAAGCATACCCCAGAGTCCGCCCCCTGTGTGCCCAACCATGGGGTCTGCTTCTTCTATAGTTACACAACTGTCTCTCTCCTTGACAGCCCTGATCACATTTGTCCTCAATAACCACCAATTTGATAACACTTTAATTTCCACCCTCACATCTTTGCACATTTATTTATTTAACTGTGGTGAAAGATCTAATTTATTGTGCCCATAGGGTCCCCAAGGACCTCGGAGTCTTATGTAGTAACTTCTGCATCCCCATTAGTTACACTTTGGTTAAAGGAAAACTAAAGAAGTAGGTTAGAAATGCTGTACATTATGTTTTGGGCTTCTGTACCAGCCCAAGGCAACCACAGGCCTAAAGCAGTAAAGATCTGTGTCTCCAAAGATGCCCCAGTAGCTCCCCATCTTCTTTTCTGCTGATTCACTGCACATGTTCTGTGCTGCTGTCACTTACTGTGCTTAGGGACCCACTCACAATATACAGTACACATAGAAAAGAAATGTCTCAATATAAGGCTGATTAGTAATTAATACAGATAATTACTACATGGCAGCACAGAAACCAGTGCACCTAGCATCAGAATTTAATAATCAGCCCTGTAGCATCATCTTATATTACAGACAGACCTAATTTTCTGCTTGATAACCCCAAAGCTTAGCTTCTCAACAGCTGCTCAGAGCCCACTGAGCATGTGAGTGTCACAGACACTTTCCAAGATGGTGACCCCCTGTGACAAGTTTGAGGTCCTGGATCATTGCTGCTTTTGAGAAGCTGAAACTTTAGGCTGGTCCAATAAGTTCAGTATATAAAATATGGCATTTTTAGCCACATTCATTTTTTAGGGTTTAGTACTCCTTTAAACAATAGACAGTAGTCTGAGTAATAAATAACCACAAAATAAAAGTGGTGCAATGAAGTGTTATAGTTATACCCTAACATTTTATTCTATTTGAAAAAGACCGTACTCACCTCAATATCACACAGAGCTCTGTACATCCGGTATATCCACATTTTATGTGTTATGGCCAAAAGCCTGGGAAATAATCTTATTTGGAGACCTTGGTTTTCTGTTTTGTCATACAACAAACCCTGCTTTTATTAAAGTTTCTGCAAAATCCTGATCTGTTAAAGTCATAGAAAAGGACATTATCTGGGGAACCAGTTGTTTCCTTTACTGAAACCCTGCATGAGATTCTGCTGAAGGAGACAATGGAATGAAATAGGGAAGCAAGAGAAAATATCCACAGGAAATAGTTGCTGCAGACTTTCCAACCTGCAGAAAACTGGTTTTCAGAAAAGTAAACGTGTTTAAGTCCTTTTATCTGGACACTGTTAGATTTTTTAAAAACACAGTGGAGCATAAAACATTCCTCTTCCTATTCATTTGTTTGCACCATATACATAGGTATATACATACATAGGTTCTTCCTGTATTTAGGTTCACCTCTTTGGGTACCAATGACAGGAACCAAATACAGGAAGAAAGTCTAGAGTTTCTAGAGAGCTGCGGGCTGAATTCTGTTGGGACTCATGGTATGGTTCTTTTGTATGAAGAAATTTGAATTATGTCAGGACATGAAACATCTGAAAATATGATGAATCTGATTGCCGTAGCAGTTTAATATTTTTACTGTGCATGTATAGTATAGCTTCAGTATAATGCGGCACTTTACAGAGATTATACTGTACATCAGTTAGACCTGTCCCTGCCCCAGTGAAAGTTGCCAAAGGTCTCTATCATGCTCATATATTTACACACGCACTACAATTTTACCAAGAGCCAATTAACCTGCCTGTAGGTTTTAGGAGTGTGAGAGGAAACCATACCTATACCTATATAGCTGAATGGTTACCATTGTCAGTTGTGAATGTGTTCCAAATCCCCCCTCCCACCACTGAACATTTGTATTTGTGGCCTAATCTGCTATGCAAATTGAAGTGCTGGTTGCCAAAGGGGGGCATTTTCTGCTTTAATGTGTGTCAACCACAGATCACTAATTTGACAGATAATATAGCATGGGTAATTGGTTTACAAAATTGGAGGTGGACAGTAATTGGGGGGGGGGGTGGCCATGAAAAATATTATTTATATTAGAAAGGAATTTTCAGGATTAGATACAGACTTTTGAATTTTGAGTTTTGAATAGACTTGGGTGAGCAGATTTGGATGTTTGGTGTAAGATTTGCTTACGCCCATATCAATAATAGATAATGCATCCACTTCATTAGCTTTGTAACCCCAGGGGGAAACTATCCGCCAGCTGGAAACTTCTCTTAATGGTTTATTGTCAAAGCACTTTTCATGTCACCAAGCTGAGTTGCTGCTTCATTTATTTTACAAAAAAAAACCCCCAGTGCATTAGTTACTTATCAAGCAGGTCACATTAAATATATAGTTTTCATAATGTAGTCTTCCGTGTATTCACTCTAGTGCCTCTGAAGATCACAATCAATACTGGAATGTCCAGACTGTGACTTTCCAACGGAATTAAAACTCCCATGACATATTAGTTAAAACACACTTCTGAGTTTTGTTAGAAATAAAACTATTGCAAAATACACAACAATGGTCTACTTGTATCCTGCAAAGTAGGTGTAAGTTGAAAAAGACATAAGTCCGTTAAGATCAAAATTTTGCTCAAGTAAATCCTACTTACCTTGTGCTTGATCCAGAGGAGGAGAAAAAAAACCAGAAGCTGTCTCTAAGTTATCTTATAAGGGGAAAAATCCTTGCAAAAATGGAAACTGGACCCCTCCATGGATCAAAATTTGTACAGGTATGGGATCCGTTATCTGGAATCCTGTTATCTAGTCAGCTCCGAATTACGGGAAGGCCATCTCACATAGTCTCCTTTTTAATCAAATAATTAAGATTTTTAAAAATGATTTCCCTTTTCTTTTGTAATAATAAACCAGTACCGCTACCTTTTATTTGATCCCTGCTAATATATCATTGATAATTACTGGAGGCAAAAAAATCCTATGATTTTTTAGCAGACTTTGAGGCCCATTTATCAAAGTCTGAATTTACAGTATCTCATTATTTTCTGAAAACTACTCCAACCAAATCGCACAGGTTTTTTCCCCTTATTTATCAATGCATTTTCCCGAAAATTTCCTGTGCGGGAAAAAAACTGTGAAAGAAAAATATTGTGAAAAAAACTAATTTTTCGGATCTTCCACCCGAAAACTGCCTGAAAACCACAAAATCTTTGAATTATTGCACGTAAACCCAGCACAGATCAAGATATCTTTGGGACTTCTCCCATTGACTTATATGCAACCTCGGCAAGGAGAAGTAAAGGTAAAAACACAGGGGGGTGGTTCCAATTTGTTAGCCCCCACCCCTATTGAGTCTAATAGCTAACCTATCATTTCACTCCTTAAGTCTCTCTTTTCAGTATAAACAATGCCATCTTTTCCAGACATTTTTTTTTCATTAAATATCTTCCATACCCATTGTCAGCTTCTTTAAGCATAATCTTATTAACACTGAATTCCCTCTGCTGTTTAGCTGCTCCATTATGTTAGATTCAAGCTCAAGAATTTCTCCTGCCAGTAGTATTGTGAAACAATTGGAAAAACAGCATTATTTCAAACCTTCCTTGCTCACTAGAGTTTACAGTATAATTCCTTTGATTGTACATAGGGCAGCATCATTAACCATTGACTGTATTAACTGTTCACCACTGAAAATAAACAGCTTAGGAGATAAGAACCTTAAGCATAATTTATCCTTATTTGTCCTTACTGTGAAATAAAGTCACAGCCTATGCATGGTCCTGACATTTCCAGAGCTGAGCCACAAAGTTGCATGCTACACTGTTATTAGCATACTCTTTTTATTAAGTTTCGTTTTATTCAGTGCCCTTTCTGTTTATTTTCCAGTCGGTCATTCACACCACTTTGTGGTTGCTAGGGTGAGTTGGACCATATCATCCATATAGCTGCTGAATGCAAACTAATTCAAAGACCACGAACAATTAAAAGGCTAATGCAGATTTTTTTCAGAATATCACTGTCTGCACCATATGAAAGTCAATTAAAAAGTGAACTATGGAGGGAAATAAGAGTGAGCTATGTGCCTAAGAAGAAGCTTTTTGTAAAAGCACATACTAAGTTTGGCTGTCGCCCAGACTTGTCTACGTGTGGCAACAGTTTAAAGAAGTGGATTATCTGTTGTTGTGAAATGTATGATACACACCTCATGCATTCAGCTGGTTAGTCATTGAATTTGGGGTGGTGTTGTGTCTGATCACAAAGATGCAAAAGTGCCATGTATTGCACATGTCATAGATCAGACCTAATAACATGGAGGCAGATATGCTGAAAGAAGCTGAACTGTGCTGTGCAGTATCAGCAAAGGCACCTAAGCCAGAAAATAACCTTTTGAACATGTTTGTAGTAGCACAGTCACATATTCTCCATAGAGAATAGATCATTTTCTTTGTGTTTGTATGTCAGTGTGTTCTAGCTTTATTTACTGTATATCCTTCTGCACTGCAGCTTGTGTATAGGACAGCTGAGCATGTAGGCGTCAGATGTGGGGGACTTTGCAGTCCGGGCCTTGGATTATCTTGTACTCATTTCTCACAACCAATATAGAACCTTTTCGGGATGCACTCTACGAATCATCAGGCGGCCGGGGAATTTAAAAAAGCATTTTATTTCCCAAGCAATCCTCTTCCTAACGTGTTTCGTGTGGTCCCACACATAGTCATAGCATTTTATTTCCCAAACAATGCTCTTCCTAACGCGTTGTGTGGTCCCACACATACTCATAGGAATTCCTATGAGTACGTGTGGGACCACACAAAATGTGTTAGGAAGAGGATTGCTTGGGCAAGCAAATTCCCCTCAGATCCTCAAATATGGAGCTAAATACACTTTTTTACTGGGCATATATCTTCCGTTTATTCAGATATAAGATAATCAGTAAATTATAGATGTGTGTAGTGTTTGTCAGTAACTTATATTTGTCCTTATTGTGTTCCAAGGATTAAGATACATTATTAAACAGCTCACAGAGTCAGACATAATTACCTTATAAATTAAACTAGACGTGCTGGCTTGTAACTAGTAAAGGACCTGCTGTGTCAGCTTCCAGTTTGTGCTTGGCATGGATACATTTACTGGGAGCTGTTACACCAGTGCTTCTATGAAGGTGTAGGAAATGCTCTGGAATTCTCTGCAGTGCACCTGTCAGGGTGTATTCAACTTGAGTCAGGATTTGCTTCAGTTTCTAGAGTGGTACTGTTATATAAAGTCATAAACAGAACAATAGGAATGCAATGTTTTATCAAAGAAACACAAAAAACAAGTCAGTTTGACTCATGACTCTTGGATAAAAGTTGGGAGTCATTTTAATGAAGACGAGGAAAATTGCATTTTAATGGGCAGTTCTGTGTTTAACATGAGTGCCATAATTAGTGCTTGTGTTAAACATATCAAAGTACATGTTTTAATTATGAAAATCTATGATTTCTTCTATTTCAAACAGGGAAATGTAAGCTACCCTATGTGTGGTCCTTGAGAGTTACATGGCTACCAGTATACAACCCCATCCCTTCTCCAGTGGATTTTTTGTAAGCAGGAGTCTACAGATAATCTGTGCACTGCTAATCAAATTATGATCTAAAAAACAAAAACTATGTAAACCCACAAATGTATTGCTACTTTTTATAACTCATCTATGTATTTCGGCCCTCTCCTATTCATATGGCAGTCTCTTTTTCAGATCAATGCATGGTTGCTAGGGTAATTGGGACCCTAGCAATCAGATTGCTGAAATTCCAAACTGGAGAGCTGTTGAATAAAAAGCTAAATAACTCAAAAACCACAAATAATAAAAATAGAACCATTTGCAAATTGTCTCAGAATATCATTCTCTGAATCATACTTAAAGTTAATTAAAGGTGAACAACACCTTAAGGTATGAAAATCCAAATGACTTCTAACGTTCACTTCTAAAATCTTTAGCTCTCAGTCAGCAGTTATGCTTGGTTGCTGCTATTTCTATGGTTCCCTCTTGGTTCATTTTAATGAACACACTCAACAGGCTCATTCTGTTGTTGAAGTATTGGCTCTCCTGGAATACTTTGCCTGTAATTGTCTAAGTTCAAAATAGGAACAATATTGACATTGTTGTATTTTTTGTGCATGGAGGGAGGTATACATTACTGAGAGCGTGTTCAAATTCCAGAGAACAAGTAGAGATCTTTATTTCTAAAACTAGAAAGCTAAGAGCCACTTGCATAATGTAGCCAGTGTTCCCTCTCATGTCTTGCTGTGTGCACAGTGCAGTCAGTGGTTCTAAGCAAGTGTGTGTCTGTACAAAATTTCCATTGTGCTTCGTGCTATTTACTGACTGTGATGGTGTCACTGACGATCAAACCCAGATCCCAGACTGCTTTGCAGTTATCTCTTTCTGGATGAAACAAATGCCACCACAAGCTCAACCTGGCCAAGACTGTGCTCATGGTCTTTCCACCCAAACCAAACCCTTCTCTTCCTTTCATCATTTATATTGACCAATAACCCGATAAACTCAGCAAGCTGCTTGGGGGTCATCTTTGACCAGTCCTTCTCCTTCTCTAATCATAATAATAATAATACTGCCTGCGCTAGGTTGCTCACACCGGAAGGGCGCTCCCTGTTTAGGCAGACATTGTTTCCCCAACTGAAGTTAGGGCTCTATTAGCCAGCACTTCCAGAGGGGGGAAACATTTTTTGGGTGACATTTGCCCTTTAAGAGCCAATCATTCCCCAGACAAGGGTATACAACAAAACAATAATCACTCAGTACTTCGTAATTAAAAAAATATAGATTTTTTTTAATTAAAGTATTGACAGAACACATTTTCACATTAATATTTAATTTATGGGTTGGGTTAAAAAATACATTAATGGTTAATAGTAATTCTAAATGCTCTGAAGAAAAAGAAAATGATAAAATAAGAAAAATCCTTGGTGATAGTGTTCCATTGTCTCCTTGGATTCGGGCATATCTGGGTTACTTTACCGTCTCTGTGTATTTGCAATTATCTCTTCAATAGCCACATTCACTGAACTCCACTCTTTTCATCTTTTATTTACAAGGTCTTCACTGTATTGCCGCCTCCGCTAGTGATAACTGTTCTTTGATATTGTGCTGTGGCTTGACAAATGCCATGTTCTCTGGCTCTTCTCCAGAGCTGAATCAGTCCCACTTGAAGATGCAGCACCACTCTGTAGACAAGAGTTTTCTATTAAAGTGTCAGTTTTCGCAGACAGTAACAAATTCTCACCAACTTCTCTGAGTTAAACGTCATAAAAATTTTAGTGAATTTATAGTACATGGATAGCAAACCAAGGGGCTAATCGTATTTTCTGGAAATAAATAGACACTTCACGCTAATTGTAACAGCTGTTAGTGTTAATGACATGCAAGTTAATGAGATCATTTTCACGGGGGAAACTGCTTTAAATTGTTTAAAACGTTTATCTTCCAAGCTGAAAATTAATTGTTATGAATTAAATACCAAATCTTAAATTGTTTAACGACAGGATTGCTTCTGTGTCTACTTTTTTAAAAAGAAAGTATTTCTACATTGGTTTACCAGTTATGTTTTCATTATCTGACTGTATAGAATAAAGAACAAGCTTATATCAGGCACAAAATATTTATTTAAAGTGATATACTGACACCTTCCAAGTCTACACAAGATTGTGTCAGTATCACTTTAACACTCAATAATTAGAAGATGAGAATAGAAGTGCTTATTTCCATTGGTTGTACCTACTGGTGAATAAGGCTAGTGCTATACAGGGGCTGAAATCGGCCTACGCAAGTAAAAAATCAGCCCTACATGGGCAGTAGCATCCTCTTCTGTTAACATAAGGAACTTTCGTGTCAGCCTCCGGTGCAAACAAATTCGCCTGATTTTGGGGCGAAAATACAAAATCTGGAATTCTTCCCTGAAATCAGCCAAGGGTGTTTGTGCCAGAGCCAACACTGGTTCCTTATGTCATCCATGATGCCCTCACCTGATATTGTGTTATTTTTTATTTCACATAACCATATACAGTAGCATCAAATCTGACATTTGGGTACACCTGGGGACCTTTCTCAATATATATAGTGGGAATTCACTCTAATGTTAGCCTTAGAAATAACCAATGGCCACAGTATAACCAATGGCCACATTATCTCATAATATATTAAACAGAAACCCACCTGTTTTATTCACAATATAGAGTTTTCAAGACATTGGAGTAACTCCAATATTTTGTTCATTGGTCAGATTAGTCTGGTTCACTGGCAGACTGACCACACAGATCTTGCACTTTACAGCAAGGTTTTTAGCCCCACTTAGGCTATGGCCAAACAATGGATAGGAGATTGCGGAGAATCCCCTGCCCTGGAAAGTGCAAAATGTTGTATTTCGGCACCAATATCATCCACTTCTGCCTGCACCTGCGTAGAAACAATGTTTCCGGGTGCAGGAAGAGCAGCGGGCCAACAGATTCTCGGGATGCGGAAAAATGCAGGCCAAGATCTGCTATCATCTGACCCTGGCCTTAGGGTGGTGACCTCACTCACCACACCTGTATCCGTTATCCATTAGGGTAGAACTACATGGACCTTTTCGTCGCGATCCGATGCTCTGCGACAAAACGCCAGCGTCAAATCTTATGCAACGGAAATAAGGTAAGTAATGGAAATGTCGAATGAAGTTGCAGCGTTGATCCGACAGTCATGTCGCTTCGGATCAACTCTGCAACACCATCCTACAATGCATTGACTTACCTTATTTCCGTTGCATGTGATTTGACGCCAGCGCGTCGGATTGCGCCGAACACGTCCGTGTAGTCCTACACTTACCATCAACCTCTCTGATAGTATTATCATCCCATGCTGACCCCCCATCAGGGTTACCACCTGTCCAGATTTCACCCGGACATATGCTGGGACTCATAGAGGCAGATTTACTAAAGGGGCGAATTGTCACCATCGACTTGCATGTACAAAAGTTGCGTTTCGGTAGCGATACTTCAGTGCAAGCATTTCATAGCGAAGATTTGCTAGTGTTTGTTTATGCCTAGCGAAAAGTCGCTAGTGATCTTACGCTTAGGTCAATTTGAATAGGGCGGGTTCATTAAAGTTGTATGGACGTCTTTATTAGAGATGTTGGTGCAAATGCTTGAAGTGGCCACTTTTTATTACAAATGTTCAAGGAACCTTAATAAAGACAAAATAGATCATATAATGCCCTAGACATGAGCCCACTGTAAAATGAATGTTCCATGGCCCTCATATGTCTGGGGAAAAATGTTAACCCAAAAAAAATTAAAGTTAGGACTTTTGCAGGCTTAAAAAAAGGAAAAGTCACCAGCATTTTTTCAACTTTAATGCATTTTCGGCAGACAGGATATGATGTAAGTGACATAAGATTGAGGAAGATCTAGTTTCATTTTAGCAGTTCGCCTGGTCTGAGGTAGCAAGGTCAACTCTGGCAAAAGAAGTAACGTTCAGTAAAATGCAGATTTGCAGAGCAACGACCATTCGCCTGAGTGGAAAGTCATCTGGCGAACGAACGATAGCAACGGTCTCATTCAATAGCGAATTGTCCTCTATGCCTATTAGTGAATTGTCGATGTCCCTGCGGATTGGATTTGACATTCTGGGAGATATGTACCTCCCCAGCCACGATATATATATTTACACAAAACCTATATATTATATGCAGTTATACATTTGTTTTTGGCATAAAATGTATGACTATTTTTATGCACATTACTATGTAGAGTACAGTAAATGTATTCTGTGCACAGGGCATTTAGAAATATGTGCCATCTTGTGTGCATGTGAAAATGGCATAATGCTTTGCTGACCAGAGACATGTTATAAATACTTAATTTGTTTTGTCTAGTGGTCTTACTTTGCTGTGCTCCCATGAGCACAGACCCAAAAAGGAGTCTCGGATCAATAATGCCTGCCTTGGTGTGCAGTGGGAAACTGAGAACAAATCCACTCTACTTGAATGCCCATGTGTAAGAGCCCCTGCTATTCTGGTATAACATTGCATTGTTTTTGAAAATTATACTCACATGAAATACTTCTCTGCTACGTGACACAGGACAAGAAAACAAAAGGTCTTGAATGAGAATAAGTATAGAGGCATGAAAAAGCATTATAAAAAGTGCATTATTCACCCTTACTTTTATATAACATTACATTTAAATAACAGCTTTAAGTTTTCCCCTACAATTTTCCTTTAACAGTCCACCTAGCCACAGCAGATAATTACAGAGATCCTATTGATTGTTCCTCAGTTTCTGACTGGCTACTCACACTGGCCATACTATTATTATTAATAATAATAATAATCCATTTGATATGGCTCATTGCATTTAAAAGCACTGTATAAACAAACATGAAACTTGAATACAAAGTCCAGGGATGTCAGTAGTTGTAATGCAGTCCAAGTCAAAATACCCTGTGTTGGGCAAAGTCCAATAAACTGTCTGCCATTTCCAGCTTTTAAAGCTCAGACTTGAGGGGTAGTTGACAGCCGTAAGTGCAGTGAGCAATATAGAGTGCAGACACCATGGTTTTTTTTTTTCTTACAATGCTGTTTTGTTTCCTCTAGAATCCCAGCTTTATTGTGGTCACCATGAGGAGTTGTGTCTGATGCAGTTGCAGCCAATAAATTAAAATTAGGGTAACCGCACTCATTTGTGGGTTTGGTGTCATTTCCTGAATTCAACGTGTGTCCTATTTGGCACAATTACACTATGCTGATTGAAGGAGGCATTTGGGGGAATCTACCATCTGGTTCAGACATGTTGATAGCACCAGGGTTCCCCAGCATTACTAGCAATTTGGAGTAGGATCACCACCGAGTGCAAGGAGCAACTTTTCACACAAGTATCTTTAATTTAACTGTGGGTATATTTGCATTAGAGGCTGTAAACAGTGGTGTAACCATAGAGGAAGCAAACCCCACAGTCCCAGGGGGGCCAGGGGAATAGGGGGGGCCAGACTGTGGGATCTGCTTCCTCTATAGCTAATAAAACACCCTCCTCCGCAGCCGCTCTCTTACCTAGGACGCAAGTTGGATGGGCGGAGTCAAGCGGGGAGTGGGTGAGGCAGGGCATGGGCAGAGTGGAAAGTGGGGGGGAGGATGGCGATCAGAGTGCACCGGATCCTTCTGAAGATTTTATGCACGGGGGTCCGGCGCACTCTAGTTAAGCCACTGGCCTTAAATTACGCTTTTGCTGTTTTAGTAACACAATCTGTCCCACAAATAATGTGGCCTGGAGCAGTTACCCCTTACTTGATAATGTCTAAACACAGATTTTGAATACAGGCATACACAAGTTTTGTATATTGCTGTTACAGGAAACTGTACTGAACTTTGGTACTTGGTTATATAACAGTGCTTGTCTGTCAGTCCTGAAGCCACAAGGGTTAAAGAAAAAAAAATAAAGCTTGGAGCTGCTGATCCTTTTATAATACTGCTGCTTGCCGTCTCTATCTGAAAGACAGCCTGATGGCCATGCAATCATGGAGCCTGTGTCTGAATGTGGCAGTGGTCACCATCCCATTTATCAGTGAGGTGTGAAAAACGGCTGAGCGAGCAGAAATGTTGTTTCAAGGTGACCTGCGCCGCTTTATCTATTGGCTCTTAGTTATTGATTGCAATCTGAGAAAGAGCCCAGTGGCACTCCATGATAAATTGTATATAATAACAGGGCCCTTCTACACAATTTGCAATTGTTCGTGGGACAGGCACACTATCTAATATTCTCTTTTTTACTATAAGCTAGAATATAATGTGTAACAGTGTGTGTGCTTTTATGGTGTAGTACATTGCAGTTTGGCAGCCCTGACTTCCCTTGGGTTTTACATCGTAGAAGATACTTTAAGATGCGTTTGTTTTTGTAAAAAAAAATCTCTTACTTGAGCTATGGGCATAATTGAATTCCCCAGGTAGGTACCCATACAAAAATATGTCTGATCCCCTGCCAGCACCCTGTAGTGTTATGCCACTTAGTAGAGAAATGAATGATCAAATCATGTGGGTAGCAAAGTATTCACAACTGCTCACTATTCCCTTGCCCTTATGCCTCTAAACACCATTAGCTAACCTTTTTTAGGAAACTTAACAAAATTATACTTCCATTTATTTGGGCCAAGAAGACCCCCCGTATTTCCGGGGAAAGACTGACAGCCCCTATTGTAAAAGGGGGACTTGCCTTCCCACACTTCTACCATTACTACCTAGCCTCCCAGATCTACTATCTGCAGTGGTGTTTCTCTCCCAACCCTTACAATCCCAACATGATCCTTCAAGCCTCCATCCTCCACTCGATTGAGGGACTTGGTACCTACCCCTACAGGCATCCTTCCGACATGACGACTCTGCCAAGCACTCTCACTACCCCACACAAAGCATGTTCCATGGCGCTAACCTTCCATTGTGGGGCAATTCACTACTTCCTCACCTACATGGCCTGCCTGTCTTCATGTACTGGACTTGCCTAGGCATTAAAAAGCTGTCTGACTTGGCTCCAAATGGGCAATTTCCCACACTTCATGCCCTACAAGAGCAAATTCCAGATCAACACATCCAACTCTTTAGGTACTTCCAGCTCAGACATGCCTTTCACGCACAGTTCCACTCTCTTACCCCAACAATATCCACGGTCAATTTAGAGGCTGCTCTCTACCACCCTTCCCCTGCCAAACTACTGTCTAGACTATACCAGAACATCATGACAAAGGTCAATCCCCCCCTTTAAGAGAGCCTACCTTCTATGGACACAGGCTATTCCAGACCTTAACCATGAGATGTGGGAGGAGGCAATAGAAACGGCCTACAGTTTCTTAATCTCAATAAGGGACAGGCTGATACAATATAAGACACTCCATCAAGTTTACATAACTCCTCTTAGGTTAAAAAAAATTGGGAAGAGCCAAGATGACCGGTGCCCCCGATGTAAACTTCCAGCTGCTGACTTTATCCACATGATCTGGTCCCGACCCCCAGTCCAGTTATTCTGGTCCAAAGTAATGGAGACCCTAGCCACTGAACTGGGCACTCCACAGATAGTTGACCCGGTGGTATGCTTACTGGTAGTGATTGATCATCTAATACCAACCAACGCTGCTAGAAATCGGTTATGCTCCCTTATGTTCTACGCAAAAAAACAGTGATTATGCACTGGATGGGAAATACCCCTCCTACCATACCCTTCTGGAGAAGGCTGATAGATGGAGCTCTTCCTTTAATTAAATTAACATATGAAACAAGAGGGGCACCAGAAAAATTCAACAAAGTGTGGGGGGCCTGGTGTGACCCAGACTCCCTGGTACACATATAACATATTTGTATTTGCTTAATATACATACAGGCACTTACAACTGTTATTAACAATGCCAGTTATTGTAGTGACGCTGTATACACACCATTACTAATTGTAACTTTTACATCAATCACAACTGTAAAATGTCTTTTATTTTCTGTTTTGGGTTGTTTTTCTTGCGGTTAAAACAATAAAATTTACCTTTAAAAATAAAAACACCGTTAGCTAAAATTATCTGTGTATATTTTGTAGTGGTTTTGTAGAAAGTTTACTTTTTGTCAAACTTCACTTTATTTGTAATGCCTGCATGCACAAACTTGTCCCAGGTACCAGTAACAGATAAATTACAGTGGGAGCAGGATAAAACTGCCAACCAAGATTCTACTAGAGAACCAAGAAAATAATGTATCAGTGCATAGCAAATGAAACAAATGCATACAATTATCTCCATGTTGAAAATGTACCTTTATCTACGCATCAAATAATTGGTTTCACTTTTGTACATATTACTATGTATTGTATGCCATTGACTGCATTACACCCCCTAAGTGTAATATAGCTGTATGGTAAATGGGTCTCACTACCTCTGTAATACATGATAAAAGCCCCATAGTCATTCTGGCTATGGGGTTCCCATCGACTCTTGCAGAGAACAAGCAGATTTCAGTTTGGTCCTTATGTTGCAGTTTGTTCCTGTGCCTTGCTTCAGGCTGGCTTAATTGTCATACTTTGAGTAATTTCCCATCAATTTCATTGGTATAGTTACCTTCCAAAAATGGAGATACGGTTAGGTCGTGATTCATTCAAAGGGCATTCACCATTTAGTTATCCATTTGCCTTTTATAAAGATATGAACACTCCAGATGTATTTTAAATAGCTTCAAAATTGTATTTCCCTTCTCTTTGCATTTAAGCTTACAGCTCTGCCTTTCTGACAGTGTGAGTTTGCTAAGTGCTGAATAGTGCTGAATAGTGCTCATTTACAGTGGCAGAACTGTGCTTAACTACAGTCTCATTGCACACATTAAAGCTCTTCTAACCAGCAGTGTTTCGACTTCTATTCCTGTTGAGTTTTACTCTCTTACTTTGTCATTTAGGGCCTGTTCACTTGGACTTTTATTTTTTTCCAAGCAATTGAAACTCAGCTTTGAGCACGTCTTGAACCAACTGTTTCCTCTTTATTGTGCCTGTTTGTACCCACCATTCTGTGCCTTGGTAACCACAGTGCCCCAACTGAAATTTTCCACTCAAGCAGGGCAAGAGCAAGTACCCCTGGTGTGTCTGGGTATTTTTGTGTCTGTGTGCATAAGAGACAATGTGAATGCTCACTTGTGTGCTGTAAAGGCATACATAGAGTACCCGTGGCTGCTACAATAGTGGCTGTCCACCCTTCTACATACATTTTTTTCATATAACTCATATAGTGAACTCCATATTAGTTTTAAATAAGAGAGTCACATAAGTTCCTCAGTTTGCTTCTGGTACCAAAGTATTAGGTAATGAATGTGTATCTATAATACATTTGACAGCACCCAGGCATGAAAAGAATGCTTGATTGGAGTGCACCACAGCTGGAACTTTTATATATATATATATATATATATATATATATATATATATATATATATATATATATATATATATATATATATATATATATTTGTGTATTTAGGCATAGCTTTTCTATTGAAGGCCATTGCTGCTTGCGAAACTACAGATCCATTGTTTCCATTGTAAAGTCAACTGTTTTCTTTTTTTCCTGCACACAGAGATTGAAATGTGTAGAATTTGTATTTTCTGCTGTCTGAAACCCCATGGCAAGCTGTGCTGCTTTGCTTCCATCTGTACTGTTATGTTTATGCAGTGCTGCTAAACGTTTCAGGCACATTGAGTTACAGGGAAATCAGATGGGTTCCTAAGGACCTGATATGGCTATAGGACCTGGGCCACCATAAATAACAGCACTGGGCATAAGGATTTAACCTTTATCCTAAAGGAATCACTTATTATTATGTTGACACATTCTACTTTAAGGACCGTTACACCAAGAAATGAAACTGTTTATACACATTCAATATCATGTAACTATGCACTTGTAAAAATGCTTCAGAAACACTGCCCTGTTCAGGTTTAATGGGCAGCCGTTGAAGTTAAATAGGACAAAAGGAAACATGTACACAGCAAATAAACTCTGTAGGATACAATGTGCGTAGCCCTAACACAGGTATATAAACAAGGGTCACTTGTTTGAGCCTACTCTATGAATTAGAATGTTAAATCTAATCTCACACCTTGTAATTTTTTTTTGTGTATTTCTGATGGTGAAAAAATTGCCTAACCCTAACCCCCCCACACCCCCTTTGTCTGTCATCATTTAATAACTGCTGCTACTGGTATTATTTAACCAAAAATGTGCATTTTAAAGCCAATAACTGCCTGTACAAGCAGTTTTAAGTACTAGCGGCGTTGTGATCAGGAGCAATATTAGACTATGGGATCATTTACTAACACTGGACAAATTAGCATATAGGGCTCAAGTTACTAAATAGCATACGTGGAGTTTCCTATAGTGGCAGCCAATTCTTTATTTGCTTTCAGATACAGTACAACCCCCATTTTACATCCCCTGATTTTAAGTTTTCCCTCATTTTACATTTTTGTTTTGTGGTCCCAGCTATATATTATGCATAATACATTTCCCTGGTTTTACTTTTTCCTGGATTTTACAGCATTTTTTCTAGTCACCTGAAAAAAAAGCAGGGAGTTCTGCTGTATTTGTTTCCAGTCTTCTGGTAGCGTTCTTCTAGAAATAAATTTCTGGTATATGTGGAAAACAAAAACTGTGGTATCGTGTTAGCCAGTAGCAAAAATAACAAATAATAAAATACTTTTTGTATTTGTTTGTTTTTATTGGTTTCTGTGGGGAACTGCAGTTGTGCTTTTTAATGTTGGTAAATGAACCCTACTGTGCAAGTGTTATTAATATAATATATAATGAACACAGAAGAAATAAAACAGTTCTTTAAAGCACGAAAATTAAATGTTGCATTATGATTCTTTTACAGCTCTTGGGAATTACATTTGTGGGAGTTGGTCTGTGGGCATGGAGTGAAAAGGTATGTTTCAAAGACACTTTTTCTTAACCACTTCTGTATATGAAAACTGTTGCCTGTTAGGCTATGGGCACACAGGGCTGCCATCAGAAATCACAGGGCCCCGTAAAACGCAATTTGCTGGGCCCCCTGGGCTGCACCCACCGTAAGCCCCACCCACATGTCCGCCCTCTACACCCCACAGGTCCACCCCCTACCACCACACAGTAAAAAGAAAAAAAACATCCGTGGCTAGGATCCCCACATATTGATAAAAAAAATATTGGTGGTTAGGGTCCCCTATAAAAAAACATTTGTGGTCAGGGCCCCCCATTAAAAAATATTGGCTAGGAAAAAATTGCCCCCCCCCAGAAGTTTAAAAAAAATTGGTGCCCCACTTTAGGGGGGCCCTGCCATGTTGCACTTACTTTATTAATGTGGCCCACTGCTAACTTCAGAAGGGAGGAGGGGAGCACAGGTCGATGCATCTTCTTCCAGTGAAAGCATTTTCTTCCCTCATTGGTCACAGAATTTCAAGTCCTGGTAAAGCTGCATGGTGATTGGATGAGCTGGAGGGGAAGTTCAAACCCCAACTATCCAATCCCTGAGCAGCTCAACCGGGACTTAAAGTCTGTGACCAATAAGGCGAAGGAATGGACAGAAGATACCTCCCCCTGTGCTCACACCCTGCCTTCCCGAAGTCGGCAGCTCTCAGAAAGCAGGGGGACCAGCTAATCAAGTAAGTGCGATGCAGCAGGGCCCCCCTTACCCTCCAGGCCCCCTACAGCTCTCCCTCCTGATGGCGGCCCTTGGCACACAGAGCAGTAGGCTCTGCTCTGTGTATTTTTGCAGGCTGAGAGAAGCGGATCCACTCTGTGCCCCATCTCAGTTGATTTTGAATTGTCTGCCTGTTTGTGCTCACACGCAACAGAGCGGAAGCGTAGGTCAGCCCAAATATGTGAAAGGTCCAGGCCTCCGCTGTGTGTGAGTGCACGCAGACGAAAGTGGCTTAGATAAATGGAGTAGGGGCATGGAGCTGGTCTACTTCTCTCAGCCTGCAAAAATAGAGCCTACACTCCGTATGATCATTAACTTAGGGTTTTGTTTTAATTCAGAAATTTGTTAACCAAAACTGCATCTTCTAGCTATGTTCTCAACTCAGGCTAAGCTTTAAACTTTTGTTTTTTAAAGTGCAGGTATGGAACCTTTAATCAAAAATGCATTACATTTCTGTAAATTGGATCTCAATACTTACTAGTCTACTAAAAAATAATTTAAACCCAATAGAACTGTTTTGCCTCCAATAAGGATTAATTATATTTTAGTTTGGTTCAAGTACAAGGTACTGTTTTATTATTATTATAACCCGCAGCAACTTCTGCCTTTGCTGGTAGTCCTAAATGTTCCCATTAATGTACTCCTACTGAAGTCTCTAATTAGTGCACAATCACCTTTGGGTCCTACCCTATACACCCACCTCCCATTAATTGCATTCCTTTGAAAGAAATGCAATTAATAGAAAATGGTGGTCTGCTTTGCTATAGTGCACCTGAAAAGAAGGAGCCAAGAAGGAGGGAGGAATGGAGAAAGGAGCAGAGAAAAAAAAAGAGAGGTGCAATGAAAGAGCTGCAGCAATGGGCAAAGAAATAAAAAATAATTGGAGCAAAACAGATTACATGGCTCCATTAATTTTTTTGTTTTTTTTAATTTGACCACGTAACTACACCAGCTGAGAAAACTACCCTTGTGGCATTAGCCTAGAAAACATCTTCCAGTTCATATTGCTGTTGGCCCATTTAAAGGTAAAAATGTCTATATTACCACTAGACCAGCTGCCAGAATCCAGTGTTGTTTGCTGAAAGTATTTGAAACTGACAAAACTCAGAATGCGAATAAACAACCGGAGCTGAAATATTTATTCTACACCATGAAAACCCCTGGCCTGGTTCTAACACATATAAAGTAGTTTACTCTGCTGCACAGCAGGTTTTCTCTCCACTTTTATCCTGCAGATCTAAATATATTTCCTTTTTCAACACAATCTGTTTCAAGGATTAACAGTTTATAAAGCTGCCAGCTTCATTGCCTATTTTAAGACGATACGGGCACTTGAATGGCAAAAGAAAAATGCTCATGCCTAGCTTTCCATGGAGAGCAAAGGGCTGGACCAGACAGTGGGTAACTGGATTAGGTGGCAATGCAGAGAAATACTGGACAGACTGCCATGTATCAGTATGTGACAGAAGCACAAAGCAGTCCAGTAGTATTTGGGTCAGTTACTGAGGTACTTTCACTGTACTTGAAGGCTAGTTTTTCTCATTTTTTTTTGTACACACTTTTTAAAAACAGTTTATGTATCATTGTGGCACAGATCTAAGTACTAAACTATCATTTTGGGTGATTTAGTAAATAATTATTTAGGCACCCCAGCGATTATCATTCTAATTTTTGACCGAGCTCCTAATCGCTAAGATAAACTATATTATTCACCTGAACTCCTTAAGTGGGACATGCCCTGTCTATTGGTATCCACAATTTTTTTATGGTGGGTATCCCTCCATATTACATAACGCCTTCCCCCAAGTCAGACCATTATGCCAGTGTGAAGAAGGGTCAGAGCAAGTCCCTCCGCAGCAGGATCAATAAATATTTGGCCAATCAATCAAGAGAAGTATAGGCTGTCCGTCACAGGTTGATATTGAAATGAACTGAAAACCTGGTACAGACTGATGAAGAGGGAAGCTGCTTTCTTCTCAAATATAAGTACCTGTAGCTTTAATAGCTGTGGACCGCTCCCTTGTGCTTTTGCAGTTTGAACTGTATCTGTGCTTTCTCCACAGGGTGTACTGTCCAACATCTCCTCTATCACAGACCTTGGGGGCTTTGATCCTGTGTGGCTGTTTCTGGTAGTTGGAGGGGTCATGTTTATCCTGGGCTTTGCAGGGTGCATTGGGGCACTCCGGGAGAACACCTTTCTGCTGAAATTTGTACGTACCCTTTACTTACTGTCCAAAATGACATTTTTGTTAATGGGATAGTTCACCTTTAAGTCAACTTTTAGTATAGAATGGCCAATTCTATCATCATTTTGTCATGGGTGCCGTAAGGAATGATGGGGCCCCATACCATTAAGTTAACTGGGCCCTATCTCCAAGGAGGCTCCAATTATTTATAACTGTTTTGATTCAGAACTCATCTTTCTGGCCATTCACATCTTCAGCCAAATTATTCAGATAGTCAAAGAAATAGCTTGTGTGTGACTCAAAATAGAGAAACTGCCAGTTGCTGCTAGGGTAGATGCAATGAAACGGAAGCTCTTCTCACACATATCTATTACAGGTATGGGACCTGTTATCCAGAACGTTTGGGACCTGGGGTTTTCCAGAAAAGAGATCTTTCCAAAATTTGGATCTCTATACTTTGAGGGTTATTTATCAAAGGTTGAATTTAAGAGCTTTGTGAGTTTTTTTTGTACCTCAAATGAAGTCACAACTCGAATGGTTTCTAATTAAGAAAAAATTCAAATCAGTGAATTCAGGGAAATTTGAGCTTTTTTTAACCTTGAAATTCAAGTTTGGGCTGAATAATACCCTCGAAAACTCAATTTTTTTGGGTTAAATACAACTCGACTGTTAATAAATCTGCCCTTAAATCTACTAACCCCAATGGGAATTTTTTTTCTTCTAATAAGAATTCATTATGTCTTAGTTGGGATCAAAAACAAAAACAAGAAAAAGGAAATCATTGAAAATGTTTAAACATTTGATTAAAATGGAATATATGGGAGAAGGCCTTCCTGTAATTGGGAACTTTCTGGATAACTTTCAGGATCTTATACCTGTAATTTTAAAGGTAAAGTTATATCTCATTGTTTTTTGCATGTTCGTCTTTTACCTAGGGTAGTTGTTAAATTCCTTCTGTGCCCCTGGTTTTTGGCTTCTGGGGGTATACATGTAGTACTACTCCTCTCCTAAACCATGGATACAGAGCTGGTCTTGGGGCACCCCCTGTACACTAGTAGAATTGTCAACCCAGGTGCCCCAGGGGAAAGTGCAGAATCATAAGAGTGATAATTATGGTTTCTTAAGTCTGGGATTCAGCTTTGTGACCTAGTAATTAACTTAAAAGCTCTTATTACTTTGTATTTTCATAATCACTGTGCGTTTACCCTTTGTCTGCTGAATTTTTGCAATTAAGGTGTTTAATTACACTAAGAGGTGGTATGAAGGAATGAAATCTGTCTGAGCAATAATAGCATAATTAAGAAAATAATTTAGAAAAATTTTCATTCAAAAACTGACAGAAACAAGTACATGCTTCTCAACACATTAGGAAAAATTAGGGGCTGATTTATCAAACTGTGAAATAATAATAATAATAACAATAATAAAACCCATTGATAAATAGATTTCTAAATGTCCCATAAGAATAAATAGAAAGTAGTGAGCTCTAATCTCACACTTTGATAAATCTGCCCCTTAGAGTAAATATCTCTTCTTCTTTTATGCAAATGAGCAGAAATCCTGGGGAAAAACAGGTCTGTCTGTCTCCTAATATTTCCAGTGAACGCCCTGTTAACTGAAGCTCCCACACTGTGTTTGAAGCACAGCCAGGAGGCTGCTCACCAGATCCCCGCAAACTGCAAAAATCTTGAATGGAAATTTTAGGAGCACAACTTGGCTTTACTCTCAGAATTCCTGTTGGTTTGAATACAAATGAAGAGACAGTCCCCTTGCTCCAAATGTGCTTACGGTTATCATGCTTTGTATTTGAGGGCTATGGAATAAGTTAATAAATGGTCTTAAGTTTGCTACTTGTCTATAAACCCATAGGAACCAATCCATAGATAGCATGTACTGGTCAGCTGTTTGAACACAGGCATTTGATTGGTTACTATAGGTAAATAGATATGGGCAAACTTAAGTCTTGTTATTATATTTGACTTGAGTCTGGTCACTTATGGTCTCCATTGGTACTTATAAAAAGGGCTAATTTATCAACACTGGACAAATGTGTATCTGGGCAGTAACCCTTCATATCCTTTTAAATTGGCTTTTTTTTTAGCTAGATGCAGGTAGAATTATGAATGCAACAATTTAATTGGCTGTCAAGGGTTACTACCCATGTGCAAATTTGCCCAGTGTTGATAAATGACGCGAAACACTTGTGGTTAAACCCAATGTGTAGAAATGACAGTTGCAAAATATGTCACCAGGGTTCCTTTATACATTATTCCTAATTAAGTCTATCGCACTCTCTATTCATTTACATTGCAATAGTGTGAGTGCTGATTACTTTGCTTTTTTCTTACCTACCAACATTCAGAGTACATGTAACACTCCTTTATACATTTGCAGTTTTCTGTGTTTCTGGGAATTATATTCTTTCTGGAGCTCACGGCGGGCGTTCTTGCCTTCGTGTTTAAAGACTGGATTAAAGACCAGCTGCAGTTCTTTATTAACAACAACATCAGAGCCTACAGAGATGACATTGATTTGCAGAACCTTATTGACTTCACACAGGAATATGTAGGTACAAATCTTATACTCTGTATTGCTCAGTTGGCCATATTTACACATGCATGTGGGGTAGTCATTCCTATTCACCTGCTTTCTACTTAACTCAAAATAATTAATAACACACAATCCTGTTCTCTGCTACCGAATAGCTGAGATCAAATTCAGGGAAAGAGGTCAAAACAGACTTGCTATAAGCAGCCCCTGGCCTTTGGTTGCAGTTACAATTTACGATCTTTCCTGGAAAAGATCTTTCCAGGAAAGATAATTTGTTTCAATATACACATGTAGAGCTGGATCGTCATATATACAGTAAGAAACTATAGAATTCTACCTGTAAATGATGATTCAACACTTAACAGTGGCCAATGTTCAAAATTTTACAAACAGCCCGATCGATGAGCTGACCAATATCCTAGTCTTCTGCCATACTCACACCGAATATCATACGAAAATTAGTTTTGTGCGTGTATGGCCACCTTAAAGATACACATTGTCTGTACATCATTGCTGAGAGGGGGAGCATCTAAAATGTGCAAAAAGGAGCTGCCATTATGCACACACGATCTATGGATCTATAGTTCTCAAGATCCGGGTTGTATTTTAAAAGCTATATTGCTCAATAAAAGTTTTCCCCAGCTCTCCTGGTGAGTGACCCAATTAAAGTGCAACACAATTCACTAATGGGAATCCGACCTGATCTTTGTAAATATGGCTCAATGCTTTTTATACTTGCAACTAGAGCTGGAAGCTTTAGCACGGAACTGTTAGTATGGATAGTTATTAGAGTACAACCCCCTGTATGTAGTAATACAAGGCACTAAGTTTGCCCAGGAGCAGTAACCCAGAGCAACCAATAAGATGTTGGCTTTTAAGCAGGTGACCATACCATCTGATTGGTTGCTATGGGTTACTGCTCCTGGTCAAACTTACTGCCTTTTATTACATAACTCCCTATGTCTTTTGTTTATAGAATGGTTTGAGGAGTTCCATAGAGTTCATTTTATTGGAATATATATACATTCCATAGTCCATTTCTTGAAACCTGTGTGAAGTTGCTGTATTTTTGTTGAAGTAATATAATGCCTTTATCTGTATGCATTTTTATTACATTCACTGCACACACAGTGCAAGCTATACATTTCTATGGAAGGGCATGTGCTTTTGCACAATACCCATATATTTTGTTATTTACGTATATACAGTCTTATGAAAAAGTTTGGGAACCCCTCTCAGCCTGCATAATAATTTACTCCACTTTCAACTAAAAAAAAAGATAACAGTGGCATGTCTTTCATTTCCCAGGAACGTGGGGTGTTTTCTGAACAAAGATTTTTAGTGAAGCAGTATTCAGTTGTATTAAATCAAATGTGAAAAACTTTATGTGCAAAAATGTGGGAACCCTTGTAATTTTGCAAATTTGAATGCATGTAACTGCTCAATACTGATTACTGGCAGCACCAAATTGGTTGGATTATCTTGTTAAGCCTTGAACTTCATAGGCAGGTGTGTCCAATCATGAGAAAAGGTATTTAAGGTGGCCAATTGCAAGTTGTGCTTCTGTTTGACTCTCCTCTGAAGAGTGACAGCATAGGATCCTCAAAGCAACTCTCAAAAGATCTGAAAACAAAGATTGTTCAGAATCATGGTTTAGGGGAAGGATACAAAAAGCTATCTCAGAGGTTTAAACTGTCAGTTTCAACTGTAAGGAATGTAATCAGGAAATGGAAGGCCACAGGCACAGTTGCTGTAAAACCCAGGTCTGGCAGGCCAAGAAAAATAAAGAAGCGGCTCTACAATTCAGCGCAATTTGCATAAAGAACATCTATATGGCGGGTGATGAGAAAGAAGCCCTTTCTGCACTCACGCCACAGAGTCGCTTGTTGTATGCAAAAGCTTGTTTAGACAAGTCACAGTCATTTTGGAACAAAGTGCTTTGGACTGATGAGACAAAAATTTAGTTATTTGGTCATAACGAAAAGCGATTCGCATGGCGGAAGAAGAACACTGCATTCCAAGAAAAACACCTGCTACCTACTGTCAAATTTGGTGGAGGTTCCATCATGCTGTGGGGCTGTGTGACTAGTTCAGGGACTGGGGCCCTTGTTAAAGTCGAGGGTCGGATGAATTCAACCCAATATCAACAAATTCTTCAGGATAATGTTCAAGCATCAGTCACAAAGTTGAAGTTACACAGGGGTTGGATATTCCAACAAGACAATGACCCTAAACACACTTTGCAATCTACAAAGGCATTTATACAGAGGGAGAATACAATATTATGGAATGGTCGTAACAGTCCCCCCCCAACTTGAATATCATCAAAAATTTATTGGATGATTTGAAGCAGGCTGTCCATGCTCGGCAGCCATCAAATTTAACTAAACTGGAGAGATTTTGAATGGAGAAAAGGTCAAAAATACTGCCACCCAGAATCCAGACATTCATCAAAGGCTACAGGAGGCGTCTAGAGGCTGTTACATTTGCAAAAGGAGGCTCAACTAAGTATTGATGTAATATCTCTGTTGGGGTGCCCAAATTTATGCACCTGTTTAATTTTGTTATTATGCATATTGCATATTTTCTGTTAATCCAATAAACTTTATGTCACTGATAATACTACTGTTTCCATAAGGCATGTTATATATTAAAAGGAAGTTGTTACTTTGAAAGCTCAGCCAATGATAAACGAAACTCTGAAGAATTAAGAGGGGTTCCCAAACATTTTTCATATGACTGTATATATATTGCTTTCATACATACAGTCAAATATTGTATTTTGTTGTGGGATTACTTGTATTACCAGTATGTTGTTTATATATAGAAAGAAGGGGTAAAATACAGGCAAAGAAGTTTCGGTCTGCTAAAAATCGGAATATTGGGAGAAAATTTAAGGGGAACTATTGCAAAAATGAAAATTTCATATCAAGTTTATGTTCACTATCCCTCTCTCAGCATTTGTTTCTCTTCATTCTCTCTTCTTGCAGCAGTTGGGTGTCAGATAGTAATTGACAGTTAGATCCAATATATATTATAGGGGGGCTTCCTTTCCTAGCAGATGTATTACAGTACAAACAAAATCTAACAAAATAACTTTTGCACAAATTCTGCATGTAGAGAGACAAAATCGCTGGTGATTTTAATAGAGTGAGCTCTAATACATCTTCTAGGCAAAAGGAGGCCCACCTATAAGATATATTGGATCTAACTGTCAATAAATATCTGACACCCAACTCCATGGAATAGTGAACATAAACTTGATTCAGTACAGACTATTTAACTGATTGTATTTAGAAAGTTTCTTATTTCAGTATGCTGCAGTTTATATTCAGTGTTCAATTTTGTGATAGTTCCCCTTTAATCTTTAAGCAAGCAATGATGCCAAACACAAGGCCAAGACAACACTAAAATGGCTTGTCCTGCAGTGCCCCATGCAAAGCCCTGATCTCAATCAATCTGGTAATCTGTGGCATTATTAATGATATTAATTAATAATATTATAATAATCTGAACAAACGGAAAGAATCATTATGCAAAGATGAGGCATAAACCCAAAAGACTTCTGCAAGTCAATGTGTATGTTGAGATAAAGATTTATTCTCTTTTTCACACTCATGTCTTGCATTATTGTCTCTTCCCAGTGGCAGTGCTGTGGGGCATTCGGAGCTGATGATTGGAACTTAAACATTTATTTCAACTGCACCGACGCTAACACGAGCCGAGAGAGATGTGGGGTGCCATTTTCCTGCTGCACTAAAGATCCTGCTGTAAGTTAATAGTTATGATATCACCTCCCTCTTTATTACTTAGATCAAGGGTCCACATCTCTTCTTGAACCACATTCAAATGTAAAAGGAATTAGAGAACTGCATAGGCATGAAAAAATAAGGATGCCAAATAAGGGCTGTGATTTTCTATTATGTAGCCCCTATTTGCGCTGACAGTCTATAGGAGGCTCTGTTTGGTGGGACATCTGGTTTTTATACAAAAAAATTTGTCACGTTGTAGATGTTCTGGGAGCACTGCATAAAATAACTTCCCATGCCCTCTTACAGGGAAATGTTTCTTAAACGATTCCACTTCTCTTATTACTCCCCCCAAAAATGATATAAACTAAATAGCAACTGCCCAAAATGTAACCAAAGTGATGCAGATATGTTCCTTGCTTTGTGGAAATGCGCAATAATTAAAAACATTTGGAGGGAGGTGAGAGATTTCTCAAATGCTAACCTCCCCAATTACACCCCAGTAACCCCAAAATGGGCCACCTTGGGCCTTACAACACGGCTTCCATCCAGACTGACCAGGGGCGGTAAAAGGCTTCTAATCATAATCTCAGCAGTAGCAAAGAAAACGATCCTTCAGGACTGGATTAAACCCCAACCCACATCCATCTCACTTTTCATTTCCATGGATTGGATTGAAGCCTCTCTGCAGAAAGAAATGTGGGAGAGCTACATTACAACTAGCGATGCACCAAATCCACTATTTTGGATTCGACCGAACCCCTGAAGCCTTCGCGAAAGATTCGGCCGAATACCGAACCAGGGAAAACAGGCTAAATCCCGAACCCAATCCTGGATTCCGCGCATTCCCTAATTACAACACTACCTATTAAAAAAATGAGGGGACTTCCAGGGGACTTCTTGGTATACAAAAAGAATCATTTTCCAAAATCCACCAATTGTACTACAATAACCATTACTGTACATTGCAGCATAACCAGTGTGAAAATACATTGTATTAGTTGAATGTGACCTATTGCAAATGAGATAGTATACTCCTCTTATATATACATAAAATATACCATCTTCTCTATAACTTGCATCATATGAGCCAAGACAAAGCTCTTCTTTATTGAACGAATACAAACAGAATATATGTATCAATGCTAATTATCTATCGTAAAATGACTGTACAGGTATCCAGGAAACCTGTTATTCAGAAAGCTCAGAATTATGGAATAGTTGTCTCCCATAGACTGTGACCTGTGACATATATTGCCTGTCTGCCTCCAAGCAAGGAATTTAAAATCAAGCACTTGCTTTGAGGCGATTCGGAACAACATACAAGGGTTTGGTGTTGCTCACGAGCCAGTGGTTGGGGATCACTGGCTTAGATCTATTTATGTGCAGCTAGGGTTGCCACCTGGCCGGTAAAAATGCTAGTTGATCCCAATGTTATTAATAGGGATAAAAGATAAATAAATAGGAAGGCCAGTATTTTTTTCCAGAAAAGGTGCCAACCCTATGTGCAGCATATTTAAATAATCCCCATTCCAGCTAGGCAGTTTGGCTGATTTTATAAGAGCAGTCTGCAATCCTATAAAATCATAAATTGGTCTGTCCTCCTGCGATTGAGAGGGTGAAAAATGTAACATGGCGTTTCTTGTTTTTCTTCGGTGTTTCTTGCAGGAGGACGTAATAAACACACAGTGTGGCTATGACATCAGACAAAAGCCTGTAAGTATAACGTTGGTGTGGACAAGTTCATTTCAGTTGTAGGCAACCAAGCTTTTTGCATTAAAAATGTTCTCATGAACTGAAACAATTATCTAACTGGTGCAGACAGTGCCCTGCTTCCTTCCCTTATCAGTAGGTCATGAATCTGCTTCTGTCACGTTGAAAACCTGCCTGTTCTTGATGAAAAATATGTGAATATAAAAGCACAAGATCTTCCCACACCCAGCCCAATAACAACATGTGAACTTCTGGCTCTGCTTTATCTTTTCAAAGGAATTGGATCAACAAGAGACAATTCACACAAAAGGCTGTGTCCCACAGTTTGAGAAATGGCTGCAGGATAACCTCACCATAGTGGCAGGGGTGTTCATAGGAATTGCGCTTTTACAGGTATGTGGCAATTCACTCCTAGCCTTGGTCTCTAACATCAGCAAGGGGAAAAGGGGACACACATAGGGAAAACCAGGCCTACTAATATAGACCTAAAATAACCTTTGATGGTTGCAATTAAATGGATACAGTTGTTTCACATAGTGACACTATTCATTAAAGGATAAGTAAACCTTTAAAATAAGTGAATGCAAAATTGATGAGAGTGTTATACTTGGCATTTTTGCAATGTACATTGATTATTTATTTTGGTTTTATTCCAAGATATTAAGGGATACATGTGCTGTTAATATGAATGAATTTTGTTACAACAGCGCCACCTGCTGGTCAGTTTCCCACCAGTCTGACCAGCAAGTAGTCAAGGAAGTTGTCAGGAGAAAGAAAGAGGCTGATGTTCTTCTGCTTAGGAAAGATGTGAGAAAGGTTTCTACTTTTATTCCTAAGCAGAAGAACATCAGCCTCTTTCTTTCTCCTGACAACTTCCTTGACTACTTGCTGGTCAGACTGGTGGGAAACTGACCAGCAGGTGGCGCTGTTGTAACAAAATTCATTCATATTAACAGTACATGTATCCCTTAATATCTTGGAATACAAACAAAATAAATAATCAATGTGAATGTCAAAAGTGCTTAGAATAGCCTTCTCATTCATTTTACATTTACTTATTTTAAAGGTTTACTTATCCTTTAAAGGTATTCCATGTATTTGTGTCAAGTGTCCTTGCACCCAGCCAGTCTGACTGATAAATCACATGTAAGCCTTTGAGCTCAGTGGAATCCTGGGGCTACTGCTACCCTGAATGTGATGATAATTTTAGGGTCCCCATTATGGGCTGCATCAATATACACAGCAGACTTGTGTGAATAAAGGTGGCCATACACGGGCCGATAAAAGCTGCCGACAGACAGAGTCGGCAGCTTATTGGCCCGTGTATGGGGCCCCCGACGGGCTTCCCCGATCGAGATGTGGCCGAAAGTCGGCCAGATCTTGATTGGATGGGACTAAAAATCCTGTCGGATCACTGCCGCAACAAATTGATGCGGTCCCGCGATCCAACCGCCCGTAAAGCCACCGTTAGGATCCGATCATTGGGCCCTAGGGCCCACGATCGGATCAGCCCGATATTGCCCACCTCAAGGTGGGCATATCGGGGAGAGATCCGCTCATTTGGCGACATCGCCGAACGGATCTCTCCGTGTATGGCCACCTTAACACACACAAAAATCACATAAACACTGAGCACCTTAAATGGTGCAATTCCGACTCCCGAACCCAACAATTACGACTGCATCTTTTATATCTGTTTCATCAAAAAGCACATCTGTAATTGCGCATCAGACACAGTTGTGGAGGGCACAGACCCGCATATGCCCACAGTTATTGTGGAATAATGGGGGGAATACAAAACATGGTGATTTGCTTCTGAAATTGCGCCAATGTGGATAATGTTCTAAAGCATGAAATTTAAGTTACCAAGGAGTTCTGTGACCATGCAAAGGCTGAGCAGGGAGCTTCAATGAGGTTTCCAATATTTTTTTAAATTATGGGATAGGGGTTTATTATCCTTTATAATGTTATTCATTTGTAAAACAAAAACAAGGCATCACTTAATGTGTGGAACTAGCATGTATGGACTCAGTGTCGGACTGGCCCACCAGGAAACCAGGAAAACTCCCAGTGGGCCCAGGTGTCTGTGGGCCCTTGTGCTGCTAAACATTTGGCCTATTTCATGGCCATTCCCTATTTCTTTGAGAACAAACAGGCTAAATAGATGGAATAATAGATTATAGCATGTAAAGAATAAAGACTAGGAGAATAGAGGTTGAGTGAGGAGAAGAAGAATAATAGCACTGAGAGTGGGCCCCTGGTCTATGGTCCTTTGATGGGTCCCTAGTCTAAGGTTTTTGGGTGGGCCCCTGGTGTCCCAGTCCGACACTGTATGGACTGCATATCTCCATGCCAGGCCAAGTACTATTACCGCCCAAGGCAATCTACTTGGCCTAGCAGTCCCCCAACCCCCCATCTGCCAGGCTCCACCTGCCAATCTTCGGGGCACTGTTACTGCTGCCATGGCTACCCCCCCTTCCTGTTTCTCACACATTTTGCTGCTGTCAGTGCTCCCCAACCCCCCTTCTGCAACTGCAAATCTCCCTTGTCCCTAGTTTTTGCAGGGACCACAGGGTTCCATAGTCATTTTGCAACCTAGTCATGTTTAATAAGAATACAAACCCAATAATATACTATCAGGCCCTAATGCAGATAGGAGCAGCAGTGGCAT